>NC_092076.1:2320000-2520000 GCF_039877785.1 Chaetodon trifascialis | reverse complement strand
TCTTAGACCTCCACTCCTCAAAGCTGCAGGTAATCAGATTACCTTGAATCACTTGCAGCACCTTGAACTTGGGACTGGGCTGCACCCTTCGCTCTGTTGGTGAAGCAGCCTTGACTGCGTTCACTGCTGCTCCGTCACAACAGTGAGGCAACAGATGTGTGTGCAGCTGCAATCAGGAGTCTTATGCAACACCACACCTGACGGTCTGCATGTACCATAGGTGGCTGCCTGCCATTTGGCACAGATTCTACAGTACATCAGCAAGCACGCGCAGGTTGATATGGAGCTCCACCGTTCACCGGTTCACCACCGAAAGATACGCAACCTTACATTAAACATGTCTGTGAAGGCAGAAGGACTGAATGAGGAATGCCTGAGGAATTACTTCCTCTTAAATTGATCACCTGTGTCAGTAGAACAGATTTAACTGGGGCTGAGACTAATGAGAGTAATTTACTGATGAAATTTCTCAAGATTTGCTCTAAAAAATGTTAGAAAATAGTGAAAAAATGTCCGTCACAGCTTATTTTAGTCTTATTTTGTCTGATGGAAAGTCCAAAACCCAAAGACAGTCAGTTAATTATTACAGAGGACGAAGAAAACCTGCAATTATTCACATTTGGAAGAAATACTCGATATTTTACTTGAGTAAAAGTAGCAGTACCACACTGAGGAAATGTATAAATTAAATATAATACTCAGGCATTCAAAACTCTTCTTAAGTAAAACTAATATTAACATTAAAATACAGTTAAAGTGCTATAAGTAAAAGTACATATTCAGACATAGACTCATATATATTTCATTATCTAATTATAATTATTGATGCATTCATGTGTATTATTGCAGGTAGTAATTCTGATCACCTTACATACTGCTGCTAGATTAATCTGTAAAAGTACATCATAATGTTCTGCTTGATTATAATTTGATATGAATAAAGTAACTAAAGCTGAGTGGAGTGAAAACTGCAATATTTGCCTCCCAAACTGCAGCGGAGAATAAAGCAGTATAAAAAGGTACCTCAAAATTGTGCTTATACTTGAGTAAATGTGCCTCCTGAAGCCTAAAGTCAGAGTCCAGCTCGTCCCAGTTCAAAGTGTAACTGGTGAGCGCGCTCACTGGTTCTGGATCAGTCCTCTCTGCCTTAAGGCTCCCACCAGGTGATAAAACGTCACAGTCAAGCTCCGCCCCCTCCGCCTCCATCACTGCATGCTCGAGGAAGAGAGAACGTGCTCTTCCTCTGCGTCAAAGCGCCCAGCGACAGCGCGTGAAACCGGAAACGACGTATTACACCTTCATAGTAAAAGTCTAAGTGCCAAGTATAAAAGTGATTGAATTATTGATTGATTTATCCCTCCGGAGACTTCAGACGCTCATCTGTGCCCACTGCCAGCAGATCAAATAATATTTTTTTATATTTCATAATACTGCTATTGCCTCAGCTTTATTTGAAGCATATTCAGTCTTATTTAATTGCTCTATGAGCAAGTGATCACATCTGACTACAAACTGGCCATGGATTGACATTTCCCCTGTCCACGTTTCCCCTGGGGGACAGTAAAGTTAAAGGTGAAAGATAAAACCATAATACAGCTTGAAATTGGTTCCTTCTGATGTTAGTCTATGCAGCCTGCACAGGGTTATTTCACAGGTTCAAACACTTGCTGACCATCATCTGAGCCCGTATCAACACCACAAAACTAAAAAGGTGTCAATATAGAGCAGTCTATACCATATTTAAGGCCTAAGTGAAGAATTACACGTTGCCAATTGAATTGATCACCGCGCTGACAGGTTTTATTTTGAAAGTCCAGACCGGAACATGAATGTTTCAGCTGGCCGTGGTGGTCGTTAGCTGCACAGCCTTCAGTGAAGTGAGTGACAGTGCTGAAGAGCATCTGGCAGCAGTGCATCCTCCCGTCGCCCCGGACTGTACCCGGCGACAATCCAGCGAATATCATCCGGATAAACGAGCCGCATTCAGGCTGTTCCAGGCGGTCAGCGAGGCCGGTTCGGCGCGGTCACATCCCTCCAAAACCCCCCAGAAACTTTCCCATCTCCGGCGGAAGAAACGCTGCTGAAAATGAACGAGAGCGAGCTCAGTGCGCCGCTGGCGGAGTACGACTTCGAGCGGCGCTTCGACCAAAGACGAGCCCTGGAGTGGATGCAGGAGAACTGGTACGTACAGGCAGATGTTAGCGGGCAGAAACACCGCACAGTGAGCCGGAAATGTCGGCGTGTGAGAGCCTGCGGAGGACGGTGGGCGGTGGGCTCTGTCCGTGCTTCATGTCCGCCGCTGCTCGCCATGCGGAGCCGGTGTCTCATGCTCAGGTCACACCTCGCTCCTTCAACGCGGTTTCTTTTGCTCGTGAACTAAATCTAATCCTCATCTCAGGCTGAAATCCTGCAGGATTCGCCTGAGTTATCTTAAGAAAGCGCTGGATCCCGTTTTACCCGCTTGAATTCAAACGTCCTTGAGGATGAAGAGCATGACTCGATCAGCGCTGCCATAGGCCAGGCTCGGTGCGAGCGGACGCAGGGTTTAATCCACCAGCAGCCGCTTAAATGACACATAACTGCATGCACACATAAATTCTGCTTTTTCTGGTGTGTATGCGCTGAGAGTGTGTTGACGCGGAATACGTCGCGTGAACGCGTTCCTCATTGTCCAATTGAACGGCGCGTAAAGAGGGAGTGATCCCTCGCGGGGAAACCCAGTAAGACCACATTTTTTAGCATCCAGGGCCCCGCGAGAGTGAAACCAAATACAGCTGGTTTCACTCTGACAAGCCAGTCAGCTGTCAAATGAAGCCCAGGGAAGAGAGCAGCCCCGGGCCCAGCAGGAGGGATGAGGACACCTGAAAGGTTTGGATCTCCTTCAGAGTGTGTGTCCCACCTCCACACAGGTCCTGGATCAGTTCAGGTTACGGCTCTCTGCTGGATCTGCTGTTGTCTCTGCTGGAATCACTGTATTAGAGAGCTCGATCTCAGAGCCGACGATAACCGATTAGTTGTGTCAAGCAAAAGTGGCAAAGATTCGACAGCTTTGGCGCCTCAGATGTGACGATTTGATGCTTTTCTTTGTCACATGTGAGAGTAAATTTACATTTTTTGGACTGCGGGTTGTTGAAAAAATCAGCGTGAGCACAGCAGGTGGAGTTATAACAGGGAAGATTCACTTTCACACGTGTGGACGCCCCGCAGCGTCTCAAATTACCTGAAACAAATCACCTGACACCTCTGCAAGCAAACCCTCTGGGGTCAGAGGTCAGGGGTCAGCTGGTGGTTTTGCATTAAACTCTGCAGTTTTTTATTCTCAGTGTTGACGAGTTTCAGTCAGGGCCAACAAAGAGGCTCAGCAACAGCTCTGAGTATCAGCTGTCTTCTTCATTACGTCCACGTTAATGCTCCTCATCCTGCACACACACACAAACACACACACACACACACACACTCACACTCACAGTTGAGGAATGTAATTAAAGGCGACGTCGTGATGCTGCAGTTTACAAAGAGGGAGGTGCTCTCGAACGTATCACTTCCTGTTCTCAGGTATTAATGAGCTGCTCACCTTTAGTCTGCAGCAGTAGCTCATCACACACTCACTCACACACACACACACACACACACACACACAGATATCTGTATCAGTCACGTGCAGAACGCTGCTGTGAAAGACTCCTGATCAGGATTCATTGATCGTCAGACAAATGATTAACAGTCATTTGAATAATAGATCATTTATGAATAAAAAAAAAAATGCTGATTCCAACGTCTCACATGAGGATTTGCTGTTTTTGTCCATTTCCTGTGTCTGAAAACTGATGAGCTTTGTGTTTTTGTGAAAACAAGCAGTTTAAAGATTTTACAGACTCCAGATTAATTTCAGTATTTCACTTCCTGCTTTGGTTTTGGCTCCGCGCTGGTTTTCCTGCCTCCATCATGGTGGACTGGGAGCGGCTGTCGAAGCCCCCATCGCGTTAACTGGGTCAAGCAGCCGCGGCAGCAGCATCAGCTCGGCCTAATGTGCATGTGCCAATCTGGATTAGTCATCTGGTGTATTCCCAAAGACACACGCACGCAGGAAAACATGTTTTTTAAAAATCTGCTCGTCATTCATCGTTTCTCTCCCGCCGTTCTGTATCCGGCTCATCTGCCCAATCAGCTGACCTCCGCCGCTCTGCTGCCGGCTGTAATTGAAATGATATCGGCGGTGGTGGCGGAGCGGCGCCCGGTTAGAAATTGCCTCATCACCCGGGGTAGCAGTCTAAATGGTCAGCGCGTCAGCCGCTAATCTGTTAATCCTGTGCTGTGATTACATCTGAGGACGAGGCCGGAGTCAGGAGTGAAGGACATTTTTCGATTCATCCTTTGAGAAGGACGCCGTGCGCGTCACGTGTCGACCTGGCCGGCGGCCTCAGGACCGAGCAGACGGCCTCATCACGTCCTGTTTGCTCTGGTTCGTTCACCCTCATTGTGCAATCCGGGCGCGACAGCTCGACGTCTGTACGAGCGTCCAGCGTTTCGGGGTCTGACCGAGGCGGTTTAAGGTCCAACGGGACTGTTTGTAACCTGATAAAGGTCAAAGTCCGTGAGACAGACAGACGATTCACTGTGAGTCTGAATCATGTGATCGTCTTCACTGAAATCAAACAGGACATTTAAGGCCAGTTTATTAGGTACACCTGTCTGAAGCTAACGGATCAGCCTGCAGTGAGCCATCCTCCATGAAGGCCGAACTGTTCAGACTCTGCTCAGACTGTTTTAAAGAGGTGTTGCTTCAGCTTCATTTTGGAGGACATAGCTTGTCTCAGGTGTTTCGTTGATTAGAGGCTGAACGCAGACGCTAACTTCCTGGTTCTTTTCCGCAGTGCTAACGAGTGTCACGGTGTGTTTGCTGTCCACAGGAGCAAGGCGTTCATGTTCTGCGGCCTGTACGCGGCGCTCGTCTTCGGCGGGCAGCACTTCATGAGAGAGAGGCCGAAGCTGAACCTGCGGCGGCCGTTAGTGCTGTGGTCGCTCAGCCTCGCCATCTTCAGGTGAGTCACTGACACTTCAGAGACGATTGTTGACAGACTGATGATGAAAAAGGTGTTTGGCTGCAGCTGTAATCTGCAGTCCATCAGAGGTTTAAAGGTTCGTTTCTGCCGTACAGGAAGCAGAAATTATTTCCTCGTTTATCTCGTAAACATCTGTTATGCAAGAATTCTGCATAAGGTTCAGAGTGCAGCTCACTGTTACAACACAGGCCAGGCCTTGACCCCCCCTGACGTGGTCAACTGTACATGTGTGCATGAGTTAATGCTTCATGGCCAAAAGTATGTGGACACCTCACCATCTGCCGAGTTTTGATTGGTTGAACATCTTCTTCCTAAACCACGAGGACTTTCCACCAGACGTTGAAGCTGCTGCAGGGACTCAGCATCAGCCAGCAGGGCTGCCCGTCCGCTCCATCTCGGTCCCTCCGTCCAAAAGACGAGTAATTTGACTGCATTCTTTCTTTTCTGGCTAAAAACAAGAGGATTAGACGACCGCTGCTGTTTGCACCTGCAGGAGGCCGGATGAGGGCAGGGAGGGATGCGTTCACACCTGAAAACGCTGAAACCAGTCAGATGACACGAATGTCACAAACACATTCCTCACTGGGTTTACAGGACAGAGCTGCCAGCTCAGAGGAAAGGCCAAACCCCCTGAGAGGGAAAATCTGATGCTCTGCTGAATGTTAAAGAACAAGCTGCACCAGTTTCATGTTTTTCTGCCTGTTTTTCAGACTGCTGACAGTGTACATGCTCACAATCAGACAAGAAGGCCCAGATTACAGTAATCAAAGAGCAGAGTTACGTCATCTGTGTGATGCTCATCTTGAAGTCCACACTGTCAGTGCTTGTGCTGCTCGTGTTTCCTCCACTGATCCGAGCGTGTTGGTGCTGCTTCCCGCTCTGGGTCAGTGTGTGATTGCACTGTGCTGCGATTGCAGGGCTTTTACGGGGTTTTATTGACATCACAGGGATGAGTAATGTCGAGCCTTTATGGCTGCAGCAGAGCTGGAATGGCGGACATGTGGAACGTGCTCTCCGCTTCACTGATGTTGTAATGAGAGACACCACCAGGTCGTAAAAATGACGCTTGTAAGGCTAAAGTTTGACTGAGGAGGTGTCGCTTCAGGGCTGCAGAGGGACAGAATCCTCTTTTTAAGGGTCGATATTGAATCTTTCAACTGGAAGTCCTGAAGTCATTTTCTGTTTTCAGCTCAGCAGAGTTAAACTGTTTGTTAATGTGTGTGTGTGTGTGTGTGTGTGTGTGTGTGTGTGTGTGTGTGTGTGTGTGTGTCCACTCTGCAGCATCATCGGCGCGCTGAGGACCGGACTGTTCATGCTGCATGTCCTCACAACCAACGGCTTCAGACACACGGTGTGCGACAACAGTTTCTACAGCGCCCCCGTCAGCAAATTCTGGGCCTACGCCTTTGTCCTGAGCAAGGCCCCCGAGCTGGGTGAGACTTCCTCCTCATGATGTCTCCTCACTGTCCTAAATGTAGCGTTACGCACAGATGCAGCAGCGGCAGACGTCTTGTCAACAAGACGCATGCAAAGCTTTTCACTTTTCTACATTTAACCTGCATTCACATGCAGACACACACAGACTTTAACCTGGAATGAGCTGAAGTGTGTTCCTCGCTGCTCTTAAGCTTTCCAGTGAATTTAGCTGCAGACCATTACCTTAAGAGCTGCTCCTGTGGACGCTCTGCTGTCTCCCTGTCTGCACACTAATTTACTCTCCTCGTGCTCTCGGTCGGACACGCAGACCTGATTGCTTTGGGAAATGGAGGCAGATGCTGAGGTGGCGAGAAAATTCCATTAGTGCATGATTGATACGGGCAGCTGCAGACAGGAAGGATGTCCGCAGCCTCCGGTCAGGCCATTAGTTTACTACAGGAAGTAAGATATGATGTCACGCTAACGCTGCTCACCATGCTCTGTAGCTACTAGCTGCTGTTAGCTCAGTTAGCCACGCAGCTCATGGCCCTGTAAGCTCACTGGGGTCTGCCCTGATGAACACTGCCAGATCAGGACTGAACACGGCCTCCAAGGCTGAAGGAGGACAGTGTGACGACAGGTGAAATGGAGCCCAGGTGATTTACAGCAGCTGTGACCAGGATGGCAGGAGAGCGGCTCTAGACGCTGCTTTTCAGAGTCCTGGCCGGAGCCGCTGTGAATCACCTCGGCGCTGCTCCCCTGCTGTCAAACTGGCCTCGTTTGGTCACTGACTCTGTTGCTGTCTCTTATTTGTTCATCTTTTACTACAGTAATGAGGTCAAAGTTCAACCGCGGTCTTGTGAATGACTTCCTCTTCCAGGTGACACGGCGTTCATCGTCCTCCGGAAGCAGCGCCTCATCTTCCTGCACTGGTACCACCACATCACCGTGCTGCTCTACTCCTGGTACTCCTACAAGGACCAGGTGGCGGGCGGCGGCTGGTTCATGACCATGAATTACTTGGTTCACTCTCTGATGTACACGTACTACGCAGCCCGGGCGGCCGGCTGGCGGGTGCCCCGCTTCTGTGCCATGATCATCACGGCCACCCAGATCCTGCAGATGGTGATGGGCCTGGCCGTCCTGGGCCTGGTGTACAGCTGGATGCACGAGGTGCGCTGTCCGTCCAACCTGGACAACATCGCGTGGGGCTCCCTCATGTACCTCAGCTACTTGGTCCTCTTCGCCTTGTTCTTCTACAACACCTACCTCAAAGGCTCGTCCAGGGACAAAGGATCCAAGGCAGAGTAGCACGTCTGCGCCGTGTCTGGCAGTCGTACTGAAGCGTGCCATAAGTAGAAATGACCAACTGTGAAGGGTCCAGAGGCCGGAGTCAGAAATAGCTAACTGGTTGCTCAGTCCTCCTCTTTTTATGACATTTTCACTTGACTTTTTATAGCATCTGTAGCTCAAAACAGTGATTCATCCGTGGATTTAGAGCAGTAGGAAGGAGGCCGGTTCGGACTGAGCGGTCTCATATGATCTCATGATTAGTGGAGAGAGCAGGATGGAAATTGGTTAAAGAAGGGAAAGGATATAATAATACTAATACTCACTTCGTTTAAATGATTGCCTTGGTTCCTTAGACTCCTGACCAGTAAAAAACAGCCACATGGGGGCCAAATATTTGCCAGAGGTGGTTAGCAGATGTTTGTGTTCGTACGTCGTCATTAAGAAGTGAGTTTTTGATGTAAACGTTGAAGCTCTGAACTCGGAAAAGTTCTCATGAATTTGAAATCGTTAAAGGAAAAGTTCAACATGTTGGGAAGTGCAGTTATTCTGCTTCTTGATGAGAAGATTGACGTAAACTGTTGAGCTGTGTTTAGCTTAGCTTAGCATAAAGGCTTTGACCTCCAAGTAAAAGACATGGAAGAACAAACATTTCTTCTGAGCAGCGTCTCCGCGGGTTGCCAGATACAGCAGGCCCACAGGTCTTTGTGGTCTTTACGGAGACGCTGGTGCTAAACATGGCAACCCAACTGTGACAAGACATCAGGAATAGAAATAGTTCTAGCACATAAAACCACAAATTGTCTTTAATATGTTTATGAATCAAGACACAACATGTTAATAACAGCTTAAAGGTGCTGATAGGTGTTATCACCAGGCTAGCTAGTCTTTCTGCTAAGCTAAGCTAAGCCAAGCTAGCCACGTCCTGACTCTGACTCTGGTCTGTATTTAGCCTGCAGACATGAAATCAACCATCTTCTCATCTCACCCTCAGAAAGAAAGCAGATTATTTCCCAAAATGTTCCAGAACTTTTCCTTTAAGCAGTTTCAGCCACGACTGTGAGCTGCAGGAGAGCACGAAGACCTCACAATGCACTGAATGAAGGAAGGGTGTTTTCTCATGTTTAGATTAGCATTTCTCACACACACACACACACACACACACTCTACAGTTAGCTCGTCCACTTGTTGATCTAAAGAAAATTAATCGGCTGTTTTGATGATCGATTAATCGTTTCTAAAGCTAAAAATGTCCAACGTAAACTGAAGGATTTGCTGCTTTTCTTTGTCATTTGTGACAGTAAACGCAGAGTCTTTGGGTTTTGGACAGAAGAGGTAATTTGAGGACGTCACTTTGGGCATTTTTTATAATTTTCTTGTGATATTTTGTCAGCTAAACTAAAATAATGGGCAGATTAATCGATGGTGGAAGCGATCTCCAGCTGCAGCCTTACAGCTCAGAAACCACGCAGACGACATGCTGATGGACTGATGGGACGTGTCGCATGTAGAGCTGCAGTCCTCCGTCCCGTCCTCTCTGCTCTTCTGTGAAAATGTTTACACTCTGTGCACATTTTGCCTTTGTCGTCTCGCCGGACGAGGCCCCGTCTCGTCCTTTCAGCAGGTGGATTCAGCGTGGCGTCGGCCAGATGTGTGAAACGGTGTGTTTGCAGAAGATTCGGATCTGTTTCATAAGTCTCAACCGTTGGCTTCCACTCCCACAGCCATAAAGACATAAAGACATGCCTGTAATCGCCTTTGTTTCTCAAGAAAAGAGGCAAAGTGTCACCGTGGTATCAGCGAAGTTCTCAACCTTTTGACTAATAATCGTTAATCTGCTGAGTGTTCAGCCCTTATCAGACGTCGAAAAGGCAGCCGGGATTCAGCTGATTGTACTTGAACTGAGAGTTTAAAGATCATAAAAAAGAACATAAACATGCAAAATGAGAATGTTTCCTCCAATGGACATAAAATAAGTTAATATAAAACTCAAATTAAATGACTTCTGTGATTAAATGAAAGTCCATCTGTGATTCTCATTGTGATGGTAGTTTGTCATGTTTTCACAGAAAAGTGCTGCCATGTTAATGAGTAATAAATAAATAAATATCTAAAATCTGACGTTCGTCCAAAGTGCACTGCAGGGACAGCTGAGTAACTGATCACATGATCAGAAATTAGAGAAAAGTCAGAAAAAAAGAACATCTCTGAATCCCTTCAACCCTCCCGTCAGCCCTGTGTTTATCTTTCAACCTGCATTCCTTCTAGTGGCCAGCAGGGGGCGACTCCACTCTGATTACATACAAGCTTATGAGAAAATGACCAAACTTCTGACCACAGGAAAGCGTTTCCTGATGAGTTTATGGTCTCAGTCGTTCGATTAAGTGTTAAGTACTTACTGAACTACGATTTAAATTGAACTTTATCGCTAAAACTGTGGGCTGCGACGACAAAGCGATGCTTCTCACACTGAAGTGAAACAGACGGCGGTGCTGCGATCGTCCATGCTTCACTCAAAGAGCTGCTAAGATAGAAAATGACGTGTCCCTTGTAAATAATAAGAATCTATTTATTTTCTTAATATATAGCCTCCAGCACATGCGACGTGTTCCTGCTAGATGTTAGCGTGTCCTCATTAGCATTTTGTTCCTCTTTCCGTCCAGACGTCATTTTTGTTTCTTCCTCTGCTGACAAGCTGACCACCGTTTGTGATACGGTGGTGTGATGTCATACCGTCCTCGCGTCCTTTCGGCTGACAGCAGCCCTCGAAGCAGCTCACAAACGTTGGCTGAGGAGGACTTTGGCTCGAGCACGTGGAGTCGAGCTGTTTGTTCTGCCGTCCCGTCAAACCTCTGACTGTGGTGGAGCGGCTGAGGGTTGCGTTCGACACGCTGTGGTTTCAGTTTTCCACCTTTTCGTCCGTCACACTTGGGTCTTGCAGCGTTCTCTGTGCAAACTTTACCACGTTTGACCTGTTGAGCTTTCAGCCTGCAGCAGGTGAAAAACGACATTCTGGCTTTTCCTCTGAGGTTTGCTGAGCGAGCGCTGGTGTTTCTGCCAGCGTAGCCTGAAGTTCAGCCTGCCTCAGTACTTCTCATGATTACTAAACATGTACTTTTACTGTAACACAGCTCTGAAGACTGTCAGCACTGATTCCAGGCCAGGACTTTACGTGTTAACACATTTTAAACTTGAAATCATTGTGAGTCGTGTGCCAACGATGCTTGTGTTTGTCTCTTCTGTCAGAGTCAGTGGTGTTGGTCTGTGCTTTATGATTCCTGCTGTAAAACATCAGAAAACACGCTGATTTCTCTCCTGTGGATTCTACTGTCGACTGCAAATGAAGGAACAAATAACAGTTCAAGGGCTTTCGATGTTGAAATGTGAAATACAATAAATCCATTCTGGTTTTAAAACGTCTCCGTTCATTGTTTCAGAGGACAGAAGAATAATTAGCACCATTAACTCAGTTAGTTTTCTTTATTTTAAGGCTTTAGAGCTTAAAACTAAACTACTTCAACTGACCTGTTAACCAATAAAAGTTTTATTCTGAAAGTCTACATCCATACTGCATACTTCCTGTTTATAGACGTATATATTATACCTGTTGACAGACAGAAAATCAGTGAAAAGTTCAAATATTTGCAACTGATTTCTAATTAAACACAAATTAATTTTGGAGTAAAATATTGAACAGAATCATATTTGAACGTTTGTTTCTATCGATGTCCCGCCTGAAAAAGTTCGTTTTGTCTCCCATTTTAACTCCAACTTCTTTACATCCTGTTGGCTGCTTTAGTCTTCGTATTCTATAAGATTATCGTGTTCGTAAAGTCAACTTTCACGAGAAAAAAGCCTGTTTTCAGCTGTGTGGTGATGCTTTTCCAGCTGATCCAAGAGGATTTTTGGATCTGGATCTGTTTATCATCACGACGTCCCGTCCGCGGGCCGGAGGAGTGTTTATCATTTATTGATCCTCTATCGGATCCGCGTATTGACACAAACGCTGCGTTCACGTCTAAGCTCGTATTAAACAGATAGAAAGTGAAGATTCGCGTGAATCGACTGACGCAAACGCGATTACAACAGGAGGCTCAACGAACGCCAACAGCAGACGAACAAGTTTATAAAACTGAGGCAGCTCACCGATGATCTCAGTGATCCACAGATCGAACAAACGGTCAGGAAACATCCACGTCTGCCGTGTTTGACCGTGAAAACTCCTGGAAACAGACGTCATCTTGTCTTCGTTTCGTCTGTGGAGTTTCAAACTAACGCTTTGACCAATCACGATCTGCCATGTGAAGCCCGGCAACCAGAGCAGCCAATAAGAGTCTGATCTGAACAGAAGGGCCGCCTCCTCTTCTCACAGGTCAACACTGAGCCAATCACAACCAATGTTGTAGATGACTGACACTTTGAATAGCCAATGAGATTCTGAATGCACTGATGAGCTGCTTCAGAGGTTATTTCCAGTTTAGATCGCCTCAGATCAGTGATGTCAGTGCTGATATGGACGTTAAACACAGTTTGAATCATGAACTTTAATAACTGCTGATCGTCTGACAGCTCTGTGCGTTATGACCTGCACATCTAATGACGTTCCCATCATCCTCAGTGGTGTTTGCTGTGTTTAGTGCTAATTAAAGCATGCTAACATGCTAAACCACAGCATGTTAGCATGTTGATGTTAGCAGAGCTGCTGGCTGCAGGTCAACACACAAACCGACAAAATGATCATATTTGTTGACTTTTGATTGAAAAATGATTCAGTTAATCAATCATTTTTGTAAGAGAAGGCTTTTCAGTCACAGAAATGCTTCATGCTGCTGATAAATGGCAGTTTTTCTTGGTTTTTGTCATATTTCTTGTTACTTATTGCAGCAGAGCCAGTAACCCCTGCAATGATCTCCTCTGCTGGGGACAGATTGATGATTGATGAGATCGATGGAGGAAAAACACAGAGACAGAGGTAATCCATCTCTCTGATAACCGCCATCCTCCATCTTCACAGCCAGTCAAACCCCTGAGCGCCGTGAAGGCGCAGGAAGTGGTCCTGCCGACACAGTTAAAGGCCTCTGAAGGAGCAGCTCCTCCAGCCGCTGGCCAGCAAACGTCTGGGCTGAGCTATGAGCCGCTGGGAGGTTTCCGTGGGCTGATGGAGGACAAAACTCTGCCGGCTCAGCACATTAGTCTTGCAGCTGTGGGTGGGTGACACCAGAGGACATGGAGGACAGACGCACTGTGAGGAAGCTTTGAACGAACCGAGGCACTATAAAAGATTAAGGTCACGCTGCGGGGTTTATTTTAGCAGAAGCGCCACATGATGTGCAGCTCTGCTCCGACACAACACTTCAAACTTCACACAAGTTTCACTGCAGCTAAACCTCAAGAGGTTCACAGTAAAACAAGCACTGCTGCTGGAGCAACACTGTGAAAAGTACTCAGTCTGAGGTACTTTTACTGCGCCTGAGTATCTTCTTTTCATGCCACTTTTTACAGAGGATACTGCATTATCTTTAGTTACGTGTGACTTCAGAGAATTTTACACACAAATCATGTAAAGAGCTTATAAGATATGATGTTTTGGAATAAATAAACAATGATATTAACTAGTCGATTAATCAATTAGTCTGGTGGCAGAAAAATTCATTTGCAACTAGTTTTGTTATTGTTTTTCTTTTTTTTCATGTAAAACACGATCATTTTTCTACTTTGGGTTCTTTGAATACTCTCAGTACATTTTCCTGATAATACTTAAGTACTTTTACTCCATGTCCTCAGTCACTGCAGCAGCACAGACTGAAGGTCTGCAGCGCCCTCGTGTGGCTGAAGTGAGTCCTCGGCGTTTTCTCTGAACAGCAGCACAGACGCCATTTATCACCGACAACAACACACACTTTAATTTGAAACAGCTGTGTGAACCTCTGCAGCTCCAGGCACGCGAGGAGCCGCGTGAAGCTGCGTTCAGGTGCTGTCCGGAAACGTGAACTCTGACCTGGAGGTCCTTTACGAAACTGTTCGGGGGTAAATGGATCATCTACCTGCAGCCTGTTCAAAGGAGCAGATTTACTGACGCGTTCATAAGTTTTCTGAAGAAGAAACCCTCAGATAACATGACCTGATGTGAAAACACCTGTTTTACTCCGCAAAATTACCCATTAACTATTTCAATTATTGCTTTATCCGCACAGATTATTTTCACAGTTATGGTGAAAAGCTAAAAGTTAAACAGGGACTCATTTGTGAATTATATTTTCAGCAAACAGTTACATGTGTTTCTTTGTTATTAGAGATTTCCCCTCTAAACTTCTCAGACGGTTTAAGTCAAAGAAGAAAAAATGTTCAGTATGTCTCAAAAAGTCAAACTTTGGACTCATTCAATCAGACTGGCCCGTTTGTGCTTCTCATCTGTTAGCATTAGGCTAATGCTAATATAGATATTTGAACATTTTGAAATAAAGTGGCCCCTCTGAGAGATCCATTATTATATCAGTGTGTGATTCTGAGGGTGCTGCTTACATTTCTGTTTGTTTTTAGACTTTTCTGTAATTTTTTGCCTTTTCTTTTTGCCAGATTTTGCCAGAACAAAACCATCTGAGCAGTTTAAAGGGGAAATCTTTAACAACGTATTGAGATTAATAAGCTGATCATTTGTTTTTTCATAAAAAAAATCTCACAGAAAGAAAAAAGTTCATCTGTCAGAAGAATCTTTGTGCAGCGAAACAGAAGCAGAAAATGGAAATACTCAGCTTCAGTATAAGTACCTCCAAATTGTGTGATTTAAGTGGTTTGTTAACTTCCACCAGGGCATCTTGTTAATGCTGACATGAGAGGCACAAACTCTTTGAAAGCAGACAAACAAATCGTGGGTTTCATTTCAACATCTCAAGTTTGTAAACTTTCTCATCACAGACTCATCCACCGCGTGGAAACGGGAGTTTACGGCGGGCACCTGAAAGCACCACACACACACACACACACACACACACACACACACACACACACACACACACACACACACACACACACACACACACACACTTTCCTGGAAAGCATTGTGAGTTTTTCTGAGGAAGGAAAGAAACGTGAAATTTAATATCTCGGACCATAACCGCGGCGTGGTGTGTAACTTCTCTGCTATTCGGTTGTGAAATCAGTTTCCAGGAAGTAGACGGAGAACAAAATGATCCGCGATGGAACAAAAACACAACAACACCAACATCTGCCAAACAGCAGCAAAAAACAACAACAACAACAACAACAACAACAACAACAACAACAACAACACAGATCCACACTGTGTCTGGAAAAGCACAAAGACTCAGGTTTAAACCTCACACATGATGATGATGAAGACTCGTTTCCACACAGAGGAGGTGATTTCTGTGAAAGGGGGAAGATGTGAGCACCTCCTGGGAGGAGTTTAAGGTTTCTGCCTCCAGCTGCTGCCTCCACCTCAGCTCACAACCAGCGGGCTGCAGACGGAGCAGAGCCGGACCGTGTGATGAGGGACAGCCTGAAACCGGACCGTCCGGTCCTGATGTGACCCGTCCGCGTCCGCTTCGACGATGAGAGCAGAAGAGATGAAGAGCGGAGCCTGAAGCTTTTCCAGAGCGCAAACAGGAGAAAGGAGCAAACCCAGAGGAGCCCTGACTGGATCTGTGCACGAGGAGGACCAACAGGTAAGCCTCCAACAGGTGAAAGCAAGCAGCTTCTGCAGGTAAAGAGCTTCACCAGAGGACAGAAAAGAAACGAAGTCTTCATCAGGTTTCAATGCTGCGTCTGTGCTTGTGGTTTAAATAAAGTTTGGATGAACTAAAACACTGAACAGAAAATGTTCCTGAACCACCTGATTTTAAGGTACAGAGTGAATTATTATGGGAACATATTTTATAAAGTGCTCAAAGAAAGTTCAGAAAACTAGATTACGATAACTTTAATGCTGGGTTCAATGGTCTGAGTCCCATTTTCACCAGTTTTCACAGTCGTTATATTCTGTGGGTATTTCTATTCATGTTCTGTGATCAGCGTTGCGTGATGAAGTTCAGCAGCTCTGGAATTTACCACAATTTAACCACAAACAATTCATTTATCCAAAATTTCTTTCATTTTATTCCTCTGTAAATCAAATATTTTAGACCAAAAAAAAATCCATATTTGGTCATTTTAGATTGGGATTTGTCTTTATCAGTGTCTGATTTAATCTAACAAATTATGAGGATTGTTGCAGCTCCACAAGATGATAAATCGATAATCTTAACGATAACGATGAATCACTGAAATCTTTTTTTTTTTTTTTTAGCAAAAAGTCCTTAAATTTCCTCGTTCCAGCTTCTCTAATCTGATTTGCTGCTTTTCTCTGTCTCAATTGACGGTGACCTGAAGTTTCAAGAACTTTCTAACATTTTACCCTCAATCAGCTGATCAGGACCATTATTACATGTTTTTCTTTGTCTTGTTTGATTGGAGATCAATCATTTGAGAGTCTTGCTGAAATTTTGATTGGACAAACAAACTGAACATCTCAGCGTCGGCTAAAGGAATCTGTAACAGTTTTCACTTTGTTGACTTTTCATACACCAAACAATGAATTTTCCTCTAGAACGTGTTGAATTCAACTGTTAAACCTGCAGCCAGGAGGGGGGTCAGGAGGGGCCCCTGGGCCCCCTGGTAGGTTAATGATGAACCACATGTTTAGTGGCTCCAAGGCTGCACCGTCCACGGCTTTAATTTGAGGATCAATCACCGGATTTTTACTGGTTCTATTGATCTGCTCTCATGTGGTGAAACTGCTGCTGATTATTACTTTAACTGTCGATGAGGCTCTGGATTCGTGACGTCTTTAAACGTCTCGCCTGGTTCCACCAACAGTCTGAAAGATGTTGACATGACGTGGAACAGAAACGCAGCTTCAAATCTGAGAAAAGAAAAGTTTATTGATGAATCATAATCAGCTGTTACGGCACTCCTGCTGCTGTTTTAGCTCTTTATGTGAATCAGATTTATGCCACAGCACAGACTGGAGGCTGTGGTTTTACTGGTGTGACCCGAGTCCTGCAGGTCTTTGATGAAGCTGCTTGCTGTTTGCAGTGCTGATCTCCATCATGTCCCTGTGGATGATCCTTCCTGTCAGCCTGCCGGTCTTCACCATCACTGGAATATGGGTCATGTAAGTGACAGCAAACTTTCTTGAGTTGTTTTTTCTTTTTTTTTTCTCAGAGTTTGCAGAGAAACTGTTGCACAGAGTGCTGCAGCTCCAGGTTCCCGCTCTCTATACGTTAGCCTGTAGCTAATGGCCCCCTGCAGCCATCATGATGACCTCCACCGGCTGAATGTTTTCCCTTTTCTGGAAGGAGAATGTTTATTCTGCGATTGTTGTCGGAGAAGTTCATCCTTGAGATTCCTCTCGGCTGGACTGCGTGTCCCTGATTCTGCCTCCTCTTTTACTCCCAGCAGTCACATCTGTAGCCCAGCAGCGACCAGTAACAGCTGCTTTTATGGTGGATAAGAGGAAGCAGAGCTGTTGATGTTCAGCATCCGGCACAGTGCGAGGCGACAGGTGGCGGAGTGAACTCACGAACACACAGTGTGTGTGGATTCAGAGCAGACAACAGAAAGATTCAGGGCAGATTTTAAAGCCACTCTTGTGTCTGTAAGCGAAATATGCAGCTGCAGCAGGCAGAGATTAGCTTAGCTTAGCACAAAGACTGGAAACGGGGGGAAACAGCTAGCCTGGCTCTGTCTAAATGTACTAAAATCTGCCTCAAAAGCTCACTAATTAACACATCATCTTGATTATGAAATTCTATGCTCAGTTAAAGCTAAGCTAGGCCAAGCACCCACTGGCTTCAGCTTCACACAAACATCAATTTCTTACGTAACTTTTGGCAAAAAGGCGAATGAGCGTTGAATTATTTTAATTTAGGATCGCGTCTGGAGTTGTTGAGTTGTAAAATAACTTTTTTAACTTATTAAAAATCACTCAGGTGTCTGTGAGGAATCAGAGCTCTTTGTTGTCAGACTGGTGATGTATAACTGGCAGTGGGTTAGTTTATGCTAAACTACGCTAACCGGCTGCAGCTTCATATTCGCTGTGCAGACGTAAGACTGCAAGAAAGCAAATAAGCCTAATTCCCAAAATGTCGAACTCTGGACTGAAAGATGAGACATTTTGGCCTCTGCTGCATCAGATTTTAACCATTAAAACTAATCTGCCTCGTGCACGTTCCCCCACTAAATTCCTGCAGTAACCCTTTGAAGAAGAATGAAGAATGATGTTTAGCTGCAGCCTTTGCTGTGGGACCTTCCTCCTACTCATCCTCATGTTTGTTCTGTGAAGCTGAACTGTGGGTTCAGGTAGAAAGGTCAGGAGAACAATGATTTAATCAAAAAAACAAATGTACCTCTGTGGAAGCTGATATGAGGACTCAGGTGGACTTAAGGAGCCCGCTGGCGCCTCATTATTATACTTTTAGTTTTTGTTTCAGGCAATTAATTCTCAGGGAACTTCACAGAAGGTTTGCTTTGCAGTGATTATTTTTAATGAGACTGAGACGATTTTCACTGAGCTGCATCCCTGAGATACAAAACTCTTCCTCCACGTTGACTTCTGGACTGTGTGACTGTGTCTTTGTCTCTTCTTCTTCTTCCTTTCTCTCCTTGGTGTGAGACGATTGACACAGCCTCCTCTTGTAAGAAACCTTTCACACCTTTGCAGGAATGTTTCACGCCGGCCCTCCAAAGCTCTGCTGTCAGAGGCGAGTCTGTAATCCCCCTCGTTCTTCTTCCTGAGCTGTTGTTCCTCCGACACGTCGACACCTGTCTGCCTCTGAAGGCCTCGTTTGACCCAGAAACATGTGGCTTGCTCTGCAGATGCAAACATACGAGTCCATGTTTAACATGTTAACCAAAGCCGAGTAAATGATTGAACCCAAACACCACAGAAGCTGAAACGCTGTCTGCTGCTGTTCATCACAGATCAATTCTGACCCGAGCGCCCCCGTGTTATCAGAGATCAATGGAGGCTCTCCAATGATCACGTCTAATTTTCAGGTTTCGTCCAGCAGAATTTGATCAGCAGCTCTTATCTGTGGCACGGCGGCTGTTTTGTGTGTTTTGTTTGCTGTAGAGTTTCTCTTGATGCATTCAAGTGTCAGATAAGATGCTGCTGACATGCAGCTTCAGCTGAAAGACGAATCAAAGACAGTCTGCAAACATGCTAGCAGCTGGTGGCTCAGCTAACATCAGCATGCTAACATGCTAACAGTGAACACGCTGTTGTTTACCAACATGTTAGCATGCTAATATTTGCTGTTTAGCACTGAGGTGAAAGGGGATGTCATATTTTGTAATTTTACACGAATTTAGTCAAAAACCAAAAGTTGGACAAACTGAAATTAGATGTAAAGTCACGTTTTTCAGTTCTGCAGACCAGCAGAGCGGCTGTGTGTTTGTGGACGTGGTTTCTGTGGCTCCTCTGACGTCAGAGTGCAGGTTAAAATACAGCCAGCAGCTTCTGCGTACATGTATGACGAAGACGAGCTCACTGTGGGAACTCCTGCCTGGACTGCCCTTAAACATCCCATGTGTGACGATGCGTTCAAGAGCTCCCTTTCTGTTTGTTTTCTGTCAAACAGCAACAAACAGGAGACAGCCGTGTTTTGACAGTGTAGCTGCTGCATGAAAGATTTTTTTGCAAACCAATCAGAGTCCTGATAATCGAAGCAATGTCTTATTATTTCATGTCTTTCTGTTCATGCTCACCAACGATTCTTCTCTCCTTTAACTTCACAGATATGCGATGGCCCTGTACAACCAGCATGTCTGCCCTGTGCATAACTGGTACAGCACACACACACACACACACGCACACACACACACACACACACACACACACACACACACGCACACACACACACACACACACACACACACACACACACACACACACACACAGACGGCAGACGGCCTGAAAACGCTGTAAAACTCTCGTTATGTGTTTTAATACAGCAGACTCATTATTTAGATGTTCTCATTTACAAATTTATGAGTTTCTGTTTTTCTGTCACATCAAGCATTAAACAGCGATTTACGTCATTGTTTTCCAAAAGCTTGTTAAAGTAAAGCGGGAAGCCAGAGTTTTGTATAGATTTAAGGTGGAGAAAATCTCAGTTTCTGGTTCGGAAAGACACCAGCGGAGGGCCAAACATGCTTCCTCTAAAGTAGCTTGGAGGTGCTCTCTGCTCCTGTTAATGTGCCACAAAACTCCAAAAACTCACTCACTTATTAAGAGTAATTACTCGCAGATGCTCGCTGTGAAAACTGTGAAAGTAAACACGGCAGTTTCTGAGCTCGAGTGTTTACGTAGCATCGATTCAGAATGAGCTGATTCACAGCCGGCTTATTTTGCATGAGGAATCTTTTCTCAGCCTGCGTCCCACTTCCTGTCCGTCTTAATTCAAACATTGTGAGGGTGGAGACGCAGGAGGAATGGAGCGATGGAGACGAGTGGACATTAAGAAAATAAAGCGCTGCAAATGTTGACACAGTGTGTAAAGGAAGAGATTTAGGGTTACAGTAAACTGAGGCTTCGGCGAAGGAAAGAATGCAAACAGAGTCAGATGGAAGGAGAAGAAAGTGGCTTCAGGGCTGCAGCTGGATTTATCTCTGACATCACGTGATCTCTGTGGAATGTGGAACCTAAACATGGATTAAAATCACCTGCTCTACCTTCCCAGCTGGTACAGCAAACACACAAATACACCAACGCACATTAATATTATAGAGGTGTTTATGAAACTATCAGGAGACGTCTGCAAACACCTGCAGGGAGTCTTCACCTGACAGTAACTGAACAGCTGTGGTGTCACTTCATGCCCACGTTAGTGAGGAAGCTGCTGAATCTCTCAGGTTTGACATCAGGACCGTGAACGCGTCTTCCTCTGTGCAGCTTGTTGCAGTTCATGCTGGATTAAAAACCGAAACGTCTCACAGTTTTGAAATCACACGCAGTGAAGCATTTAACTGTTATTTAAAAAAACATTTCACCAAAAGCGTTTTGGGTTAATTTTCTACGGTTGTTTGCGTGGAGCATGATGATGATGCAACGAGTGTGCGAGCTGCAGCTCAGCCATTAACAGAGAGTTCACACATTTGCTCACTTTAGATTTATTATGCAGCCTTGATGAAGCTCTTCGGGGCCAAAAGTCAAAATTTGGCCTGAAAAGTGGATTTGTTGTCTTGAACTTTAAACTGCTCTGAGATGAGTTTCAGTGATTCCGCCTGGGCCCAAAATGAGTTTTTGAGGTTGAAATTCTTCAGACCTTCACTGAAATGTTTTTATCCTTCGGTATCTGCGCGCTGAAGTGAGTGAATGCAGCTTGGTGTGTGTGTTCACAGGCTTTATAATGCGTCGTGTGAGGAGCAGCTTCCGCTGCAGAGGGGTCCCGTTCTGTGCTGCACTCTGGACAACATACCGCTCATCAGGTCAGTGAGCTCACCTCTGCAGGTGCAGTCAGACTGCTGCTGTGTGTTTACCTGCGACTCTCCTGTTAACCATCACAGCCGTCCGCTCCCTGCATGTCATCTTATGGACTAAACAAAGGCACACTGCTGACATTGAGTCCCTGCTGTTTCTTGAACTCGTGGCGGTAAATCAGAGACGAACCTGACTGAGAATCCTCTCTCTGCTCTCACAATAATAATAATCTCCTTTGAGCACACAGAGCACACACTGTTGGCATGTTGTGACCGCGGATATCGAGTGAATTAACAGCTTGCCTTGCTGTGGTCTGTGGTTTCCTCCACTCATTTTAGGACGCTCTGAAAGGTCTGCTTTTGTTTGGTGTTACAGTAAATAGTCTGTTTAGTTCTGCTCCTTCCACGCTTTGACGGCACAAGTCTGAACTGCGCCTCAGCGGGAAGAGTGCAGCTGTAATAAACGTATCGTCTCAACCATCATCTCTTATACAAAAACAAATCACAATAATAATGATAATAATAAAGCAGGAAACACTGTGAAAGACCCTGTTGTAGCATCTTCTCACATCAGATCTATAAAAACTATTTTCCCTTCATGCTGCGGTAAAAAAGCCTTCGTACATCCAACAATCTTTGCTTGTATTTTTTCTTTTCATTCATGCAGCCTGCATCAATGCATACATGAATCTTGGCTAAAATGCTTTGCATACAGTGCAGCAAAGATGGCGAAGATCATTAAGGGCGAAGCTGCAAAATGAGCTTTAAAATGCATCAGTGACAGCCTGAGAGAGAACAGAAACACTCTTCTTCTTTGCTATAATCACTGCTGGTCTCTCGTGCATCAGGGGCCAAATATCAGCGAGCGTGCTCTCTGTTATTGTTGAACATTAACATGACAGCCTGAATGACAAACAGGCCTCACTTTGATGGACAGATGAAGCCAGCGATGCTACAGATTCCCTGTCTGAAAAGGCCTTTGTGTAATTTAATGCACTTGATCTTCAGCCAGTTGAAGACAAACATGTCAGACAGTCAGGAAACAGTGAAGTTTGTTGGGTGGTAGTAAATCAGGTGATTTAAAGTCTTTGGAGAAGTTGCTCTGGTAGTTGAGGAGCAGCTGTAGAGCAGATTGTTGTCAGATGAGTCCACACTTGCCCGACTGAGGCTCGCGTTCGAAGGGGGAGGTCGGCGGCTTCACCTCCACAGGAAGGAGAGCTTTTGTTGTCTGTAGCTGATCCTCCGCCGCTCTTTGAAAAGCTGCCACTCTGAAATGTTAATACGAAATGCTTCTTCACCCCAAACAATGACAGCCAGAGCGATGAGTGGGGGGTTAATGTTGCAGCTGAAGACGCCATCAGCTCAAATGCAGGAACTTTTTAGGTCCATAATGATAAATATGTGATGGTCAGTCTGTCCTCGACCGTTATTTTCCAGCTATATCGATCACAGTCGTTCCTCTGCTGAACCGAAACGCTGGCGTGCTTTCAATGCCACAGAGTAAGAACACATTTTTTCATGACTAATCTGAAGGAATTCCTGCCTGAGAGTAAAAGAGGACCAGGAGGGGGGGCGGGGGGGTCAGGCAATGGATTTGAACTCTGCAGGAACTCTGCAGGCCAGCCACACTAACGACCCTCCTCTCCTCTCTGCTTTCATTGCAGTAAATGTGGAACTCTCCCACCTGAAAGCTGCTTTTTCAGCCTCATATGCAGCACCGGCTCCTTCATGGGTGAGTATCAGTACGGCAGTGTTCAGTCAGTAATGTGTGTGCAGAGAGCGGAGCCGTTTCTTCACCTTCGCACACATCTATCAACATGCAGCTCTCTACTGAACGAGGCTTTCAGGCTTGTTTTCTCAGCTGTCGTGGCTCCGGCCGAGTCGCTGTTCCCCAGAGTGCGCTGCCAGGTCCCGCCTCACCCCCCCGCCTCTGAAGGGAAAATCAGCCCCACGCCATGAATGGTGCATTTTTATACCCCACGAGCGTTCACCTCTGACCATGAGGGCAACTACTCTACTACTAAAAAAGCCATTTCAAAACATTTATTTTGGGCGTTTGACTCCGGGTTCATTACCCAGCATGCAGCGAGCTCTATATTGATTTTTCTTCTTTATTTGCTCGATGAAA
Organism: Chaetodon trifascialis; assembly: GCF_039877785.1. Taxonomy (NCBI): domain Eukaryota; kingdom Metazoa; phylum Chordata; class Actinopteri; order Chaetodontiformes; family Chaetodontidae; genus Chaetodon; species Chaetodon trifascialis. The sequence continues at coordinate 2,496,624 of NC_092076.1, read as the reverse complement.
CTTTGTCAGGAACCTGAGAATTCACGCTGCTGGAGTTTACGGTGGCAAGCTTTGGTTTTCCTGGATTTTTTAAGACGAAGGCTGATGTTGTTCTGAACATTGTGCAGAGCTGCTGGCGAGTGGCGCCCACTCCCCTGATTTTGCAGCCAAAAGTTCAGCTAAGGGTGAAGGTACGCTCAAACAGAACTAGCTCTTAAGACGTGTGGTCAAACCACGCTGAAAATCAGAAGTTTACAGACCAGCCACACTCACAGAGAGGGAGGACGGTAGAAGTATGAGGATCATGGGGAGCATTTTCTAAAGGTTTCTCCTGGAGGACGTTCATGATGATGGACGTCCAATGAAAAGTGACAGAAACATTTGCATCAAGAGTTAAAAGAGAGAAAAGTTTAAACCCTGGCTTTGATATTCGACCATATGACAAAGACTTCATGCAGGCAGCTTAAATCAACTCCAAATGCACGACTGTACCTCCTCACCGAGCGTCCAATGGGATCCAGGCATTGATGGTCTGCAGACGTTACAACAGCTTCAGTTTTACTGTGGAGAGAAGTAGTGGAAAATTCATATATGCAGTTATGACTGATGTTACTGGACTTCCTGACGCACCTGGGACCTCAGTTAAAAACCTCAAGCTTTGCAGGAAATATAATAGGCGGCAGGAAAACCAGGTTAGAAAATGAATGTTGTGGTTATTTGCATGCTGATGTCGTCTGTATTCAAATGTAAGAAACACAGTGAGTCACAACTGTGTCATCAAACTTCAGCCTACATCAAAATCTGTGACTTTATAAGACCAAATCTGAGGCTTTGCATTAAGCAGAAAAGGTTGACGCTGAAGCGATCACTGGATAACTCTGCTGTGGAGTCTGTGTTTGTAATTTCTCCCTCAGATCTCTTTGTTTGGTGCAGCAGGAACTGGGCTGGGTGGATGAATGTAGAGTGAAGTGCAGCTGTAGTCTTATCTCAGCACGACACACTGCTGTGTGTAAACCTCCATCAGCACAACACAAGGGCAGCTGAGCACTGCACAGCACTGCGTACACTGAGGAAACCTGTGAGTGTTTGTGAGGTCAGTCTGATGCTGGAGGATCCCACGAGTTCAAATGTGTTTCACTCTGCAGAAAATGGTTCAACCTGCAGGCGAGACTGAAGTTCAAAATCTGTGTCATTTATGTGACCTCTCACCAGGAACACCTGGTCGTTAAAGTTTCTCTGAGAGCATTTTGGGGACGTTTAAAAAGCTCTTTAACCTGAAGTGGCTCGTTTGTTTTCTGTGTCTGACACAACTGAGTGTGCTCATGACTTCACATTACCAAGGCAGAAAGATTGAGGGTTAAAATTAGTGTGTGAAATAAGCAGGAATGTTGCATCAGTTTGAGCAGTTGACAACTCATATGTTTCTGTTTGACGGTACTTTGGCAGACTTGTGTTTTTTGGCCCACAATCCAGCAGTCTATCAAAATGTTCACATGTTTCAATGGCGTACAGCAGCATAAACAAGAGCTGTGTGCGGTGGACAGAGTCCTCAATCCTGGAGATCTGCTGGTAACCCACAAAGGTCAAGGGTCAGGCCAGACAGTGAAGGAGTAAGTCACATTTGGTTAAAATGAAAGTAGGGCTCTAACTAACAAGTTTTTTCATTAGCATCATTCATAAAAAATCAGAAAATAGTTTAAAAAAAAAAGAAAGAAAGAAAAAGTTTGATAATTTTGTCCATCCAGCTGTTTTAATACAAAATATATCCAGTTTACTATCATAACTGATAGAGAAAAGCAGCAAATCGTCACATTTCAGAGGCTCAGAACCAGGGAGTGTTTAGCATTTTTAGCCAGGCTAGCAACATGAATGTAAATTAAATGCTAATGTTGGTCGACCACTTCGGTCCAAACTGACATTTCTCAACAAATGTTGGATGGATTGGACCTGACATTTCATTTTAGTGCATCAACAGGTCAAAATTTAGCTTTAGACAGTAATTTTTTTGTTGAAATATCTGTTAAACTCTCAACAGTCTCGTCAGCCCCAGCTGTTCTTTGTGTTTGTTCCATGGTAGCATTAGCATTTAGCTCAAAGCACCACTGTGCCTCTCAAACCTGCTGGAATGTAGACTCTTAAAAAATGTCTGAAACCATAAATTAAAGATCAAAACATTTTCTTTCGGTCGACTGATCCATGAATCAGTGGAAAACATGCAAAGTTTAAGCGACCGTGCTGCCGTGTGCGAGCTCACACTCTGGAAGTTTCCCCAACATCAAAAGCTTTTCCCTTTTTTATTGTGCTCTCATAAACAATAGTCGGTTTATGTCTGTGAGGCGGTTTGTTTAACTCCAAGGTGTGGTGAGCGCGAGTGGAGACGAGAAGATCAGAAAGCCGATCCCTCGCTGTGCTGCAGCCAGTGAAACCCTCAGATAACCCAGAGGCCGACACGGGGAGTCTTATCTCTGCACACACTCGACCATCAAAAACTGACCACTGAGCTCACTGCTGGACGGACAATATGAAGCCCAGAACAGGCGCTGCCTGCGGTTCATAACGTGATGAGCGCCAGATGTGATGAGCGGTGTGAAGCTGCTTTGATGAAGCACTTAATAAACACACAGGAGGAACCTGCTCACTCAGATCTGCAGCAGCGTCGCTTTATGTTTCAGCTGAGATCTCGCTGTTCTGTCGATGCTGCTGCAGCATCTTCACTTTGACAGGAGAGTAAAGGTCAATCCAGTAAACCTCCAGCACACAGATACATTCCCACACCTACACCTGCGGCGTTGGTTCGGTGTCTGAGCCATCGTGGTTTCCGTCTGCGTGACCAAACATGTCGTCCTCTCTGTTCTCCAGTGATGCTGATTGGTCTGCTGCGTTACGCTCACGTCATAGAGAAGCACCAGAACTGCATCCTCAACACGGCCGGCCTCTCCACCGCATGGATCTGTGCCGCCGGCCTCATCATGGTGGGAAACTTCCAGGTAATCACGCTCTGATCAGAGCCTCTTTTATAATGGTGGTCTATGGGAAAATGCTTGCGGGGCCATAGGTGCAGTACCACAAGTGGCCACTGGGGCAAAATGGCAGCAAGGCTGAGCTGCGGCGTCACATAAGATTTAATACAACCTGCAAACACATGCAAAGCCAACGGCTGCAGCCTCGAATGCGAATTAGGGAATGTTAGCATGCTAATATGCTAAACTATGATGAACATGGTTAACATTATACCTGTTATACACCAGTACATTAGCATGCTGATGTTAGCATTTAGCTGCCACACAAAGCTGCTAGCATGGCTGCTCTGTCTGTGTTCAATTTTCAAGCTTTTTATTATTTCAGTTTATTTATTTTAACTTTTAAAGTTGAAGCACACAATGCAAAAGCTCAGAAAATAAATGAAGGCTTGATTTCTTAAAAACAATTCAATGAATGAATAACCTCCCTGCAGTGCTGCGCTTTCTAAGCATAACTTACATCATTTCTTACATCATTTCTGAACAGTATTCATTCGCAGGCCTCACAGATTTCTATCTCACTGTTGACGATTTTCGCCGCCTCCGGCTATTGTGGATCACAGTTACTTTGAAAGAGAGGTGGATGTTTGAAGTAACCCAGGTGTAGTCAAACTACAGTCAGCGGGGGCTTTTGGTAAATAGAAATTTTAAAATCTACTAAAGCACCTTCTTCTTTTCTGCCTTTTCTAATTATTTCGAGGGTCTAATATTGCTTTATTGTCCATTCTATGTTTTTTTCTTACTCAGACTTCATGCAGTGTTCAGGCCTCGCTGCTTAGATAAGACTTTGCATGGTTTGTGGGTCAGTGTCATGGCAACTGAAAGCAGAGGGTCTCAGTGGCCTCTGTGTCGCAGTAACAGAGTGGAGGTAACATTAGAGAGGGGCCACCGGCAGCTCAGACCATCCTGCTTCTCTTTAACCCACATCTGAGCGCCGAGCAGAGCTCTGCAGCCGGACATCGTCTGCGCTGATGTCAGTCCTCCTGACTGTCACACCTGCTGCTACGTGAACTCTCTCTGCACCAAAACAGTGATTTACTGACATGTCATCACTCCTTCATTTGAAAGAAGGAGAAGCAATTTGTTTGTGGCTGCAGATACAAATACAGTTCAAGCTTTTCTCACAGATCACTGCCTGTCTTTGTTTGAAGTGCAGCAGGAGTCTGTCTTTGTCTTTTGGATGATTTCTACTGGAAAAAACACCGAGGATAAACTCATAAAGGCATAAACATGTGTTTTGGAGAAGTCTGACTAATATTCAGGCTCACAGAACAGAAGATGCAGATATGTGATACCACTGAGACCAAGAAACACCAGGGCCAGAATGACCTCTATACCAGCATTCATACAGACACATTCATTATTACAAGTGGTAATAATGTACGAACAGCTTTATGAGTCCAGTGCATCATTAACAGGCTCCTGAACACACTCATTACCAGAGTGAGGAATTTTTCTCTTCATTATTCACTCACATGCATGTTAAAACGGCTTTTAACGGCAAATTAAGTGTTTATTGTGTAAGTTCTTCGCTCATAAGAGTAACGGACTGGGCTGACCTCACCGTCGGGCCGGCTGAATGTGATCTCTGGCGCCTCTGCTGGTCGACCGGCGCTCGGCTGTGTGGCGGCTGCTCGGCCTCTCTGATGTGCTGCTCCCCCGCAGACAGCCTCTCAGCACTTTGTAGACCGTCCAAGCAAATCAAATCTCTTTTGATGTTGTGTTTGTTCTGTCTGGAGACTGTCTCGCAGCCTCTCCGTGGTCGCATGATCTTGAAAACAAGACGTTTTGGCTGCGTGTTGCGTTGCGTGTCTGTGTTCCCGCCCTCAGCACACTGTGGAGGTTCTCTGTGAGGAGCTCAGTGTGAGGGATGCAAACAGGCTGATTTACAGTAGAGAAGAAGAGCTACGGCGTGTGTACTACGTGCATGTATTGGTTTTCCCTGGAAGCGCAGGAACAAGCTGTAGGCACAAGCACACACCTGCACAGGTACACGCCTGCACAGGCATATTTACAGTAACGGCCTCGGGGGCTGCCTGTGTTAAACAGTGTTAACTGTGGCTTTTTGCCAGGAATGTGATTCAGCCTTTGAATTTTACCCTGACATTTATGTGTTTAGGCATGTGGAGCAGCAGAAGGTACATTTACTCAAGTACTGTAATGAATGTTGAGGTACTTTACTCGAGTATTTCTGTTTATATTCAATTATACTTTTCAGAAGGAAATACTGCAGTTTTAGTCCAGTGCATTTAATCGACAGCTGTAACTGCTTATTCTACTGCAGGTTGAGATTTTACATTTGAAACATATGATGTGCATATATTTACTTAAACCTGAAATAACTGATTTTTTGGCCACTTGGGGGCAGCAGAAACATTAGTTTGGAGTTTGTGTCGACGTGATGAATGTGAGTTAGCTCTGGTTTTGGTCTCCTCCAGCTCCTGAGTGAAGCCTCTGGCTCTTCAGCTGCTTAATGCTCAGCTTTGTTCACCAGCTACTCTCTAACGGTGTCTGTCTGCTGCTCGTGTTCAGGTCTGTCTGCGTGTAATGAAACATCCATCAGCCATGTTTTGAGATGCGTGTTCTTACACTGTGTGTGTTGTCGGAGGTCAGTGTGCAGCTGCAGGACCTCTGCAGTGTGAAGCTCAGAGTCTGCTTCTCCGTCTGTGCACGTCGGGCCCCTCTAACTGCGTTATGGGGTGCACTTGGCACAGTTCACCCTCGGGGTCCGTCATCCAAACCACCAACCAGCGGTTAAGGGTGGTCCTCTTCTTCTTTCTGATTGGCTGCAGGGCCCTCCTCCCTGCCCATGCTCAGTCTTACATAATGAAGCTCAGTGTTTGCCTCGCAGTAAACATGGCAGGAGTCCTTGAGGGGTGACGTCCTGCGTGAATGCTCTCCAGCGATAAATAGCCACGCTCACACGAGGGCGGCTGTTTACGTCTCAGAGATGAAGTGTTGATGTTGAATTTCAGGAAATCACGAATGAGATGGCCAGAGAGAGGCTGCAGACATGAGACGAACCACCCAGCGTTACACGTCCAGGATGTTTTGGCCTCATTCAGAGCCACATTTTAAACTGCTGTCACCATCAGGGAACATTCACACTTGTATCACCACCCTAATTCACACATGCTGTGTCTGATCATCAGTGTGTCGGTCATCCACTTTGTTTTGCTTGCTGTGAAGCCACTCGCAGGCTTCATCGACTGAACCAACAGTCTCAGGTACAGAAAGGATGGAAAGAAGTCATGACAGAGCGGCTCCATGCCTGAGTTTGCCAAAGCCCTCAAATCACTAAATCAGAGCTCAGATGGCTGCATGTTTCCATCCACTGTAAACATTTTAGATGTGTTGTGCATCAGTTTACACATATTTACGTGCAAACAAATGCAGTATTTTTGGAAAGTTCTGCAGAAGAATTTAAAATGAAGTCAAACTGTCTGATCAAAGCTTCACTGCACAGCATGTTTTCTTACATGTGCTGAAATTGATCAAACATTAAGTATTAGATGAGCCACTAATGGACATTGCTCCTTTTTAATGAAGATACGCAACAGTTATTCGAAGTATGATATTAAGTGTGCTATTAAGTGTGATTTTAAAGGTTATGATTAACAATGCCGCAGTTTATACAGCATATCTAGACTAGTTTTAATTTGTAAAGCAGGATATGACGAATTTCAGCATTTCTAAATTGATGTACAAACGTCAAATGCCAGAAAAGCATTTGTCATCCACACGCTGAACCAGCCGACACACATGAATCCAGCAGAATCTGTGCTTACCTGCTCTTTCAGTCTCCTCTCTGTAATTACACAGCTCAAACAGCTGTGATGTGTCCCACAATGCACCTCTGTCACCCACGTTCAGGATCATCATCATACCAGCTGCTGCGTGTGCGTAGAACACAGGATCTATTGAGAAAAGGTAAATGGAGGGAAGATGCACTTCCCTGAAGCTGGGTGAGCTCATCACAGGACCTGGTTGTTTATCAGCTCTTGAGTACAAACTGACACTGTCGCCTCTTCAGTGTCAGAGCTGATAATGGACGTGATCTCGTTGCCTTTGTAATTTGGCGTCATTACAGCTTTTCTTCACTTCCTCTCGCACCTCTTGTCTGCCTGCTGCAGATCGTCCCGTGCTGTGACCTTATCCTTCAGGTGATATTGTAACAGTGATCATCCAGAGAGCCGGTGTGGGGTCACACAGACCCCTGTCTGTGTTTCTGTGTCATTCAGCAGCTTTCTTTCCCTCACATGATCTCAAAAGAGGGATAAGAACATGGCAAAATAATCACATTAGCATCAGCTCATCTGTAGCAGATCAATATTCAGCTTTGAGCTAAACGCTAACATCTGCATGCTAACAGGCTCACAATGACAAGGAGCTGCTGTTTAGCAGATATAATATTTACCACATTCACCATCTTACTTCAGCATGTTAGCAAGCCAACATGTGCCAATTAGCAGTTTTTCAGGTATTTGATCAGGAACCAAAGTTTGACCTGAGGATGGCGCAGCAGTTCAGCCTCTGGGGACCATGAACGCCTGCTCAAAATCCAGCAGTCGACACTGACACTATGACTAAAAACAAAAAATAAGAAAGATGTGAAGGATAAAAGGAAAGAGATTGAAACTGTACACTGAAACTGCCACAAACTGTATGTGAAAATGTACATTTCTGCTTCCTTTCCAGCATAAATACTTGTTAACCAGTCAAACTGTGCTTTTTCCCTGAGGTTTAAGAGTACCCAGAGATCTGAGCCGTTTCCTGTCTCTATCTGTTTGGATGGCTTCAGGTGGATTTTGCCAAAGTCCTGCACTACGTTGGAGCTGGCGTGGCGTTCCCCTCCAGCATGCTGTTCGTGTGTCTCCAGTCGGCTCTGACCTACAAGCTGGCCAAGACCCAGGAGGAGTACCGAATCGGTCACCTGCGTGTGGGGATGGCCCTGCTGGCGCTGATCGCCCTGGTGCTCAGTATCCTGCCCACCTGAACTCAATTCTCTGTTACTGTAGCATCGTCTTTTTAGCACCAATATGTGCACCAGTGTCTCTGCTGGTTGTCCACACTCAGACTTCCAGCATGTTCAGAGGTTTTGTGTAAACTGTCTCACATGTCCACCTGCTGGAGAAGAGGCAGTCTTACATCTGTTAGTGTGAGTCGACCGAAACCGAACGTCCACCGTCTGGACGTCGTTCATAGGTGTTGAAATGTGCCTGAAGTGCTCGCTGTCATCAAGTCTGCGAAAGCACGAGGGGATAAAACTCGACTGCGGTGCCGAGATCTGAGAACTTAAACAGTAACTAGTGTACAATCAACAGGTGGAGGAAGTATTCATACAAGTACTAACACCAGGAGTCCAATAAAACAAGCCAAACATTTGAGAAGCTGAACCATCAGATGCTTTTACAGCAGAAATTAGTTGATTGATGATTTTCTGTAAATCAGCTAATCGATTAAAATGGTTTCAGCTGTACTTGTATTCACTATCAGGTAGTTTAATTTATAACAAAACATCATATTTTATAAACTTTTCATACGTTTTCTATGCAAAAAAATCTTCCTTCGTTAGGCACCTAAAGCTGTTACATAAATGGAGTAAATGTAGAAAGTACAAGTACCTCAAATTTGTACCAAACTACCGTATTTGGGCAAATGTACTTACTTGATTCCACCAGTGAAAGTTCTCTCACCACATCAACATGAGGGATAAATAAACGGACGTCTTCAGATAACACGCCCATAAAGACGCCTGGGCTCCCGCTTTGTGTTCTGTGGTGCGTTCACTGACCTCCTCTCACTCCTGCTGTGCAGCCATTGTTCTCCTTAACCTCTGATCACCAGGTGGAGTTTTCTTCTGCCAGGAGAGCTTCGCCCTGCAGCACGCCTCCGCCATCTTTGAGTGGATCTACTGCATGCTCATCATGCTCTTCTATGGGACTTTTGCCTTCGAGTTCGGGGGCATGTCGGGGGACACCCTGATGGTCCTGTCCAGAGGAGGGGCGGTGCAGAGCTTCCCCACCTCTGAACACAAGGCAGAGGTGGGCGGCAGCTCCAACCACCACCAGACAGAGGGCTTTTCGATACTGTAGACGAGCTGCGGCGAGCCTCGGCATCCCTGGGGGTCAAAGGGCACCACGCGGGCCCGCCTGGAAGACACTAAAGAGCCTGGAAGCTGCATCCTGCATATCCTCACGCTCACTGACGCTGCTGCACTCAGCTGCGACCAAAGACTGACCACAGACTGTGATCCTGCTTTGCTAAACGCAGGCTACACTGCAAAACATTGCACAACAATGTAAGCGCCTGCTCCGAACACAAAGGCCAGCAAAGAGTCACACGTGTGCGCACATGCAGACCTCGCCGTTCACTTAAACCCTCTTAACGATCAATCGCGCTCTGGGTTCTTGTCATCAGATGGTGGAAAGGCCTCAGATGTCGCTCGTCGCTGAGCGGTTTGTGTTAGTGTTTAGACGCTCAGACACCCAGCTCTCTATTGTCTGTACTCAGGAAGTGTTCTTATATAATCTGCTTTGGTGGACGGTGAGGTTTTCCTAAAAGTTTTGACAATAGATGGAAAGTTACTGCGTGCCAAAAACAATCTGTTTCTGTTAACGTGGTGAAGATGTCCGTCCCTGTGTTGGACAGTCTTTAAAATACGTCCATCTTATATTTCCAGTTATAATATCCACGCGTCTCAGATGAGCTCTGTTGTATATTTTGTTGTATCTCACTTCAGCTCTTTGCCAAAAAAAAGTCATTGCTCTTAGCGACGATGACAGTTTTAATGGGACCAAGCGGTTTAGTGAGGAGGGAGGCCGTCAAGCTGTTTTTCTTCATACTTTTCCAAGAAAGTTTAATAAATTATGCACAGAACAAAAGAATAAAACAAACGGGGAAAAAAGATGAATTCCTTATTTTGTGGTTTTCATTCGATTCTGCAGCCTTGAAGAAGAATTCAGTGCCTCTTGTCAAAATGTTTTATTGTTCATATTTACATATTTTTCCAGGACTGATGTGCACAGAATGAGATTCAGACGAATTCGCCTCATAAAGTTACAGCTTCACGGGTTTTCCTCTCATTCTGACTCTTGAAGCGTCTTTGGGACATTTACTGTTTTTACATCTTTGCAGGTCTTCATGAAATTCACTGTTTTAGTGTCTGATAAAAAACCTTTAACAGCACTTTCATCTCAAACAGAGACCTGAGAAGAAAACATCGCAGCGTGTTGAAAGTTTGTGCATCGATTTCCTGCTGAAACTCTTAAACTGAACCCTTCAGCTTTAACTGAATGTGAAGCTCTTTAAAGCCAACAGCCTGCAGCTCTCTGCTATGCAGAAACAAATGTTAGGAAGCATTCAGGATTTCACAGTTATGAGTCATTTGAAATTTCTGAATTTTCACATCACATATTTGCTTTGCAAGTATCTTGTAGTAGCAGCAGGCCTTGATGAAACTGATGTTTTAGCACCGAATGATATGAAACTGATGTTTAGAGTTCAGGTTTGTGCATCGATGTCTTACTGAAAACAGAACAAGAGCTCTGAAGTTTGTCCTGAATGACATCTTTGAAGGCTTGAAATCATCCAGCGTGACCCTAAAAACCTGCAGACTCTCTAAAAGCAGCTAGATATCTACCAGCTTAGCTTTCATTTCCCCTAATTCCCTCTTCAGGTTTGGTTTGTTTCTCCGCCGGCGAGCGAAACGTCCACTCTGACTGGTGCAGACTGAGGGTACAGGTTGAATTTCTTGCTGAAAATCAAAGCGAGACGACTAAAAACAGACTTTCAGGCTTTACTGTAGGCGATAACTTTTAAAGGCTTTAGATCATCTACTGTAAAACTAAACCTGCAGACACTCTGCCAGCGTCGTACAGTACCATCTAAAAACACTGACACTAAAGTGAATGAATCTGCAAACATGGCTGCTCTCCCTTAACATTTGGTCATTTCTTATTTCTGGACAGAAAAGCCAAAGAGTCTCATCCAGTTTAAGAGTGAAACAAACTGCATGTGACCATGAGCTGAATCTACGGGGCAGACAGCTCATATGTCAGGTTACAGTTGAGGAGCTGCGAAGTCCATCTGCACACACCCTGACCCGCCCCTGCAGACCCCCCCACCACCACCACCACACCCAGCTGCCTGTCACTTACTGGGTTACAGGAGCACGAGGGGCAGCGATGTACAGTATACCGCACACACACTCGCGCGCACACACACACTCTAGAAGTTGAGGTTCCTCGGGACCTCCCAGGGAAACTCCTTCCTGCCAAAGTGTCCGTAGCAGGCCGTCTTCTGGTAGATCGGCCTCTTCAGGTCCAGGTCTCTGCAGCAAAATCGAGCAACAAACATAAATTAATTAATTAATTAACACGTCTGACAACAATCACGTTGCACGTAACGTCAAAGACGACGCAGCATCGTTTAACGCCGACCTGACGATGACGCCGGGTCTGAGATCGAAGTTTTTGTTGATGATCTGCAGCAGCTCCTTCTCGCTCTTCTGGGAGGAGCCGTAGGTGAACAGGGAGATGGAGAGCGGGTGGGCGACGCCGATCGCGTACGCCACCTGGAGGCAGAGACGAGACGCTCAGTGAAAAGCCTCTGACAGAGTCAGTAAATCTATGTTAACAATGTGCATCAGACTAACATATGATACAAGTGACAACACTTAGTGTTTGTCTCTGTTAATACGGCCATAAAATATAAATATAATAAAGAAGAGGACGCAAACATCAGTGTAACATATTAACATAAAATAGCATCATATGGCAGGTTAGAAGATGAAAGGTGGTAAGTTACTATACAGAACAGCAGAGCAGTATGACAGAAGATAATAACATAGAAAAGGTGAGCGTCGACCTCACCTGCACCAGAACCCTCCGGCACAGTTTGGCCTTCACCAGGGACTTGGCCACCCAGCGGGCGGCGTAGGCAGCGGAGCGGTCCACCTTCGTGTAGTCCTTCCCAGAGAAAGCTCCGCCCCCGTGCGCCCCCCACCCACCGTACGTGTCGACGATGATCTTCCTGCCCGTCACTCCAGCGTCGCCCTGACGGAGAATCACAGAAGAGAAACGGTCTGAATGTTTAGCAACATCAGACACCGCAGGAGCTACTGGAGCTTTGACCTCTTCCATCAGTCTTTAATGGACATTCACAGCTACCTGGACACCTGAAGACCTTTACCTGTGGCCCACCAATCACGAAGCGGCCGCTGGGCTGCAGGTGATAGATGGTCTTCTCATCCAGGTATCTGGAGGGGACCACGGCCTTGATGACCTTCTCCTTCAGGACCTTCTTCTGCTCCTCCAGGCTCACGTAGTCGTCGTGCTGCACTGAGACCACCACCGTGTGGACCCTCGTGGGGACCACAGCGCCGTTCTCTTGGGTGTAATGGACCGTCACCTGGACGGCGAGTGGAGCGAAGGTGGAGGAGAGGCTTCAGCTCATTCGCTGATATCACGCCTAATATCTGATTTAATTGCTGGCATGTAAGACGACCTTCCTCTTCACAGCTGACGTGCAGCGAGCTCCAAGGACTGACATTACAAATCATCACATGTGCACAGGCTGTTATTGGAAAGGCGTCTCCCAGCTCAGATGCTGCACACCAGCGCGCTCTGGTTGGCGTCTGCTGGTGAACACATTCTATCACAGTCCCACCTACTCACGAGAAGTGAGGACCACAGGCTCGACTTCACTGCACACCTTTGAATCTGTGCATTTAAAGATGGTATTTCAACTAACTAATGTGAATATTTAGGCTTTCTTTTACATGAGCGTCTGAGTTTTATGGAGGGTTTTAGTTCATTCAGAGGGCAAAGTCTTGTCCAGATCATACTTCTGGTCTTTGACTTTGTTTCTTATGTGATTCAAACTTCTTGTTTGAAAGAGAAGAACTGATTTTCATGCCTGATGAACGTCTGATAAATGACAAACCTAACTGTCAGCACGTTATGCGGTCACGTGACTTCTGTCTGTGCTGCTGCAGTGTGTTTGGATCCCACCTGAGTCTTGGAGTCGGGGCGGAGCCAGGGGACGGTCCCGTTACGTCTCAGTTCGGCCATCTTGGCGTTGAGTTTGTGGGCGAGGACGACGGTGAGCGGCATTAGCTCTTCTGTCTCATCTGTGGCGTATCCAAACATCAGACCCTGTTTGCAAAGAACGAGCACAATTAAAACCAGAATCAATCATTTCCAATCAAACTGTGTTTTCTGAGGTGTTCCTGAGTCCATGAACTAAACTCCTTTAACAAAACAATTCAAAATAAAAAAGTTGAGTATTTGTAGTGTTTCTCTGGATGACCTGGTCTCCAGCTCCAATGTCACTCTCCAGACGGTCCACATGAACTCCCTGTGCGATATCGGGGGACTGCTGCTCGAGGGCCACCAGCACGTTACAGGTCTTATAGTCGAAGCCTGGGCAGACGCAGAGAGGCACGAAGAGAAGCAGACATTACTCATTTGACTTCAAAGAAAAGTACAAACCGTGACTGATATTGCTGCTGAGGGAGCAGGTGCAGAGGTGTCACCAGGTGGCAGCACTCACCTTTGTCTGAGCTGTCGTAACCGATATCTCTGATGGTTTCTCTCACCACCTTCTGGTAGTCCACGTTGGCTCGGGACGTGATCTCGCCACAAAGCAGCACCATGCCAGTCTTACACACCGTCTCTGTTTCAGCACACAGAGGAGGACGCTATGAGGCCTACATTACCCACAATGCAACTCAACAGCTGATGGTTTGGTCAGAGTTATGCTAGCAGAGGCTGATGGAGCCTGGAGCCTGCAGCAGAGACGAGGAGATGAGATGAGCTCACTTCTTTCTCCACACCAACACATCTTTGTCATTTTCAAACTCTTCTGACTCAAGTGACATCACTTGAGGGTTTTTATGGATCAGCTCCGTCTGGAGGTGCAAAATGTTTTATACAACTTTGTTGAGATGCTGCATGCACCCGCAAACCAGAGTGGGCTCAAATGGTGCTTATGGATAACTAGAGCACCAGGAGACACTTATTATACTACTATAATAACTATTATATACATTATACATACATTATACTATTATAGACATTTATTTTCTATTGCTATTATTATAATCAGGTGGGTTTAATATTTGGACAAGACGTTGATTGAAGAACTTATATCTGTTAATTTAGTCTAATAATAAGGAATAATTAACTGTTATGTAACTGTTAAACTTTCTTCTGCTGTAAAATGAAATCATTACCCAAACAGGCTGAGGGGTCACTCTCATTTGTGCACTACTTCCCCCTGCTGGACAGAAGCATCGTTACTCACCACAGGCCACTTTGGCATCAGGGTCCTGCCTCAGGTGAGCGTCCAGCACAGCGTCACTGATCTGGTCACATATCTTATCTGAAAAACAAGAGTTACATACATCAATATCTGGATCAGCCAGTCGTTTCCTCGTGTGACCTTCAGCTGCACGTGGCATTCATCTGGGCAGAGCCTGAGAATATCAGATTTCACCTCTCCATCACAGCACATCACTCCGACGAGGAGCCGGGGGCCTATGAATAGCCTCCACACGGTGTCACATGCATGTACTGTAACTCCATCAGATCGTCAAAGCACTGACACACTCATTCATCAGAGGCTGTGCTGACACACATCCTCCTTCCTTTACCCTCCACGTCACATATTGGACTTTTTGCACAAAATCTCCTTCTCATCAAGTCATTTCAGTCTGTAAATGAGTCCTCGAAACAAGAAGAAGAAAAATCAGCCAGTAGAGCAAATCTGATGTCAACGCAAATCAACTCTCACAGTTCGAGTGCAGCGACCTGCTCTGCAGGCAGCACAACAAAGTCCAGAGAGAGTTTACAGATTAACACATTATTCTCACCACGCCACAAAAACAGCTGATGATTAAAGTGTTAAGTCCTGAAGATTATTGGCCTCTTACTTCCATATTAAGTGAAAATGCAAAGATCACTTCAGTCCAGCTGTTAGATCTTTGCACTGACTTCCTGCGTGTCAAAGAGCTCATTTTAAAACACCACTGAATGAATGATTTAGGACCAAAACGCTTTCCTGGTGTGCTGATGCTGTTTGTTATGAAGCGTCACGACGCTGCTAGCCGGGGGGAGAAAGTGTGACGCATGCTGGTCCAAGCATCTTCCAGTTGCGTGCTGAATGATTGACACACATTTGCTGCCAATCAGTGAGATTCAAAGAGCTTGTTCTGTCCCTGGAGCCGGAGCATGTTATACCATCCAGAGCTACTGTGGCTAAACACAAAACAGTTGATTCAACCTGATATCCTCAGTTTATTGAGCTTGTTTTCTCAACAAAAACTCAGTTACCTCACATTTTTTAAGGCATCAGAGTTTCTAAGTTGAACCAGTTTAAAATGATTATAGCTATGGCTGCAGAGCTTTGATAATGCACTAAAGCATGCTGAAAATGGGCAGATAACTTCATATGTGTACAGTCCAGGATTCAAATTACAGCACTGATCACTGCCGTGTGGCTCGGCAAACTACTTTTTAAATGGTACAGTGCCTCCGTGCTCAGGATTCTGCACATTCCTCGAAGTCATCAATGATCAGTGAAACATAAAAGTGTCACAGGCGTGATGAACACTCGAAACACTGCTGCTCGTTCATAAGAGCAGCAGCTGCAGATGAAATGCTGCGTGGAGAGGGAGTCCTCTACTCACCGGGATGTCCCTCTCCCACAGACTCTGAGGTAAACATGAAGGAGCCGTCGTGAGGAGCGTGGTCGCGGGTCGCGTCTATGGTGCCGTTCATGTTGTCCCTTTCAAAGCTGCCTGACAGGCTGGAAACCGGACACACACAGCAGAAGTGATGGCTGTGGAGCAGAGAAGCTAGCTGCAGTCTGATCTAAGGCAGCGCAGCCGGATAACTGCGCTATATAAGGCAAAGACAACACACACACACACACCGGGGGGAGGGTGCCATGTGAACCAGTGGGTTAGACCATTCAGATATGAGAGCGGGGAGGGTGGGATTCCTTTCTTTCTTCTTCTTGGAGACACTTTATTTAACTCCTCTCGTGCTGAAAGTTCCCACTTTGTCAGCAGCTGAACTCGTCAAACTCAGACCCCTGTGAAGGTCGAACTGGCTGTCTTGAATCAGACGGCAGAGCGTTGATTTCATCAGACGGTTACTTTGAAGCTCCTCCATCGATCCATTCATGCCTACTCTTTGTTTCTTTGTACCTGGGGGCCCCTGAGGTCTCTGATGGGTGTGCTGCTGTATACACAGAGAGCTGCCTGCCAATGGGATGTTTTCACTGCACAAATCAGAGCTCAGATAAGAACCGATGCAGGGAACAAGTGTGCTCAGATCTCCTGTCAGATCTGTTTTCCATTCACTTTAAATAAAACTATACCAAAGAGGGTAAAACATGCTTTGCTCGAACACAATCAAGAGGCCACACAACATATTTTCTTAATGGGACACACACTGTCCCAACCCAATTACCAGAATAAATGTTGACATTATACAGTTCTGCAATCCACGATTCAAATGTTCATTTCACTACATTTAAATTTACATTTCATGTTGAGACAATGCTGTGGTTCAGGTCTGGATGGGTTTAGGCACAAAGCCCTTTAGATGGGTTAGGAAAAGATGTTTTCACTAAAAATACACAGGTTTGTCACCAAAAACACAAATTAGTTCTTACTTTCAGAATATGTTATTCTCTCCCAGTACCACCATTATGACCAACATTAAAAAACAGTACTGCAGGCCTACATGCACGTGCGCACGCACACATTTGAACACTTGTAGGCTAAATACAAATGAATTAAAGTGCGGCTGTATGTTGGTGAGACTGCATACCTTACATTAGCTTAGCAGGAGGGCGCGCCTGTTTCTGCTAACAGTGCTGCGGTGTCGGGGTCAATGGAAGTCAGCTTCCATCCTGGTGTGATTCGAGGCTCCCTGCGCTTCAGTCGCGGGGAAAGTTTGAAGTAACTCCAGTTAAATCTCTTTCCTGTTTTTACTGTTTGCTGTCGGCAGGTGCTGCGGAGCTTTCACCAAACTAAAGCTAACGCTAATGCTAGCGTTAGCTTTATCGCTAGTGTTAGCTGTAGCACCTGTGGTCGGTTCACTGTCCACCTCAGTTTCAACATGGCTGTTCTTGTTTGTCCACATTTCTCTCTTTTCTCTCTCTAATACTTCCCATTATTACTGTGTTTCTGAACCACTCATTTTTTTCTTTTTCTTTTTTTTACCTCCGTTTACGAGCTAACCATCACAGCTAACGCTAGCTCGTTAACCTAGCTAGTGAGCCATCGTCAAACGTACGTGCGCGCGTTCATGAACGTGACTGCGCAGCAGGCTGACGTCTAAACAAGAAAAAACACAGAAAAGGCTAAGCATAATTTTATTTTGAACGAAAACGTTGTGGTGTTTTTAATCACATTATGCCTGAAATTAATTTATGGTTATATTTTAAATCAATTCATTAAATTCGAGATTCCACTGCATGCCTCTAGGGGGAGCTAGCGCACCACCAGTGGTACCACAGTTAGAGAGCTGTGGAGATCAGACATTTGGCCTTGGTGGAAATATGAAAACGTGTGATAAACCGCATGTTAACAGTTCACCTCTTTACAGCATGTCTGCAATAATCAGACTGGAGTATAATTTATATCTGGGCAAAACCTGAAAATGCAAAAATCCTCCTGTTATAACTGATGTGAGTTTGTTTGTGCTGCTGTTCATGTTTTGAGGATTTGTCCACCAGGGGGCAGAGTTCACTTTTCTTTACTGAAGACTCCACAGCTTCCTGTTTGCGGTGTGTGTGCTGGTCGTCAATCACACTCACATCATTAGTGGTGAACAGGTCATTGCCACAATTTAATGAAAGCGTTCACAGTTCTGACTCAAAGCATTTCCATTATTAATTCATTATTTTCTGTATTATTCATGATAATTATTTTTAATTTTTGAGGGGTTTTTTTTAGAGAATCTGTGCAGCAGCCTGTTACTTTCTGACATAAACATATAGTTTAAAGTTGCTTTTCGATATTTTTGGTCCGAGATTTTGAATTGTAAATCTCTGAGGATCCGATGGGGAATAATGAATAAACAGATCAGGCGGCTGTGAAATCAATATGTTGAAATGGTCTTAACGTGCAGATGATTATGTTAAGACTGGAGAGGGTAAATCCACTGAAGGCGCTGAGGGTCGTCATCTGCAGCCTCACTGAGCGGACAGCAGAGACACTGGATGATCTGAGCGCGTCTCCTGCAGGAGGATCTCACTGCCGGGCTTGTTTTCTGGGAGTGAATGAGGATTTTTTTTCCTTCATGACTGCGTCTTAGAAACACAAGTGGAGAGGAGTTGAGAGAAAGAGGATAGGAGTGACAGATTAATTAGGAGAAGCTGAAACGGACATGGCACCGGCGGCGTGAGCAGGATATCCATGGAGAGTTTTTATAACGAGAGTCAAAACCAAAACCAGGATCACCCTGGCCACCTGGACCAGCACCAGGTGGTCACAGCGGGGGCAGACAGCTCCGGACAAGGTGGAGGTCTCAGTCTAAGGGCGCTAACCGGCTGCGTCCTGTGCGTCCTGATCGTTTCCACCCTTCTGGGGAACACTCTGGTGTGCGCGGCGGTCATCAAATTCCGCCACCTGCGCTCCAAAGTGACCAACTCCTTCGTAATCTCTCTGGCGGTGTCCGACCTGTTCGTGGCCGTGCTGGTGATGCCCTGGAGGGCGGTGTCCGAAGTCGCCGGCATCTGGCTCTTCGGCCGCTTCTGTGACACCTGGGTCGCCTTCGACATCATGTGCTCCACCGCGTCCATCCTCAATCTGTGCATCATCAGCATGGACCGGTACTGGGCCATCTCCAGCCCGTTCAAGTACGAGCGCAAGATGACACGCAGGTTCGCCTTCCTGATGATCGGCGTCGCCTGGACTCTCTCCATCCTCATCTCCTTCATTCCCGTGCAACTCAACTGGCACCGCGCGGACGCGGAAAACACGACGGCGGACAACCCGGACGACTGCAACGCCAGCCTGAACCGGACCTATGCCATCTCCTCGTCGCTGATAAGTTTCTACATTCCCGTGGTGATCATGGTGGGGACGTACACGCGCATTTTCCGCATCGCGCAAACCCAAATCAGACGGATCTCGTCTTTGGAGAGGGCGGCAGGGCCCCGTGCGCAAAACCAACGCCACCGCGCGTCAACGCACGACGAAAGCTCGCTGAAAACGTCTTTTAAGAGAGAAACGAAAGTTTTAAAGACTCTGTCCATCATCATGGGAGTGTTTGTGTTCTGCTGGCTGCCGTTTTTCGTCCTGAACTGCGTGGTGCCTTTCTGCGACCTGGACAAGCTCGGAGAGCCGCCGTGCGTCAGCGACACCACCTTCAGCATCTTCGTGTGGTTCGGCTGGGCCAACTCGTCCCTCAACCCGGTCATTTACGCTTTCAACGCCGACTTCAGGAAGGCTTTCTCCACCATCCTGGGCTGTAATAAATACTGCTCCACCTCCACGGTTGAGGCGGTGGACTTCAGCAACGAGCTGGTGTCTTACCACCACGACACCACTATGCAGAAGGAGGCCTGCGCCATGCCGGGCCCCGGGGCGCAGAGACTCATGGCGCAGCCGCAGCCGCCGCACACAGGAGGAAATCTGGAGCAGAACTTTGACAAAGTCTCGATCATTTCAGATGATTCCCGCAACCACAGCAACTTACTGCTGCCCGCCATCCTGCAGTATGAATGCGAGGCGGAGATTTCTTTAGACATGATGCCCTTCAACTCCTCCGGACCCACCGACTCCTATCTTATTCCGGGTCAAGTCCAGGACCTGTGAGCACCCAGCTGCTCTGAAACAATGCTCACAGTCTCTTGCATGATGCAGGTCACTGGTTCAGTTCTGAACTTTATGAACTGTAGTTGACCAACAGTGTTTGCTGTAATCTGAAGTTAATATGATGCACGTTTTGACTTTATGTTGGATTTTTTTATGTCAGCTCAACAAAGTGAGGTTCAGGTTTGAAGTTCAGACTTTAAACTGCATATCAAATATGTTTTCTTGGGCTTTGTTGACAGTAAGCCAAATACATAAACAGTAACACCAGACTTATTTTGTAATTCTATGTGGCAATATTTTAATGTTATAAATCAGTGACTTTCAGTGGATTGTTTTGTGATCATTGTGTGTTTGATCATATTGCATTATTGATTTACAAAGTTTTCCAGCCACGATCATACACAATGGTGCACTGGAGTATTTATTTTAAATTGCACAAATATTTGCATATTACTGTTAGAAGAACATCCTTGCTCATATCCTGATATCAGTTTCATCCATTATACCGCTCCTGGCTTTATAATCACAAATTAATTGTGTTCCATAACACAAAGACTCAAGCGACTAATTGCCAACAGCAGTAAAATCCAATTGTTTGAAGAGCTGATGCAGCGGTCGAGTGACGTTTTGAACAGAGTTGTTTGATGTGAGTGTTCACTCACTGAACCTGCCTTTGATATGTTAAAGAAGGCCGATAGGATGAGCAGGGATAATTAATATCAATTACATCATTAGTTTCAGCGTTTAATTGCCCCTTCAGGTAATTGCGGGCTGTCTCTGTCGGAGCGCTCGTCCTTCTCCTGTTCAGACGCTGAGCCAAATAAAATATGAAGCTGAACAGGACATCAGACATTCAGGTGTTGTGAAGGTCTGAGTGTGTGTTGAACTGAAGGTTGTTGAATTATTTTAGACTGTCTTTCTTGGGCCTCCTCGGAGATGTTTTATTTGCTGGTTCTTGGCGAGTGGCACTCAATAAATGCCAGACTGGAGCACTGATTGTTAGCTTCAGCTGTTGCTAGGAAACTGCTGAGGACAGGCGGCCATGTTGGAGGTCCGCAACTCAACCACTGTCAGATGGAATTGGTTATTTTTCCATTTTTGACTTGACACTGATGTGTTTCAAACTCATCCTGCTTGTTTGTTTGCTAAGAACTGCCATTTTTAGCCATTATGGCTCTATTGAAATGTCAGCCTGTCAGTCGGTTCCCCGCTGTGGTTCAGGCTGAAATAGCTCAGCAACTATTGATGGATTGTTAAGGACGTTTGTCAGACATTTCTGGTCCCCAGAGGATGAATCTCACTGACTTTGGTGGTCCCGACTTTACTGTTAGTACCATGATGCAGTTGACATCTGTGGTTAAAAGCTTTATTTTCTCGTGTCTCGTGGTGACCAGTAGCCACAATCCAGAAATACAAGCACCCTACTATTTGTGATTCCCAAACTATCCAAAAACCTGTTGATATCCAAGTCTTTTGTAATGATTAAAAGTAGATGTTTGTCCTTCTGACCAGAAATTTTGGCTTTATTTGGTGCATGCATCCCCAGCCTGTCACACTGTTGGCTTGGCAGTGCATAAAGCTCCATTTGAAATTAGGCCTAATTCTGATCATCCAAACAGAGTATGCTCTTTACTTTACATCAATCATAGTTATTTCCATCAGTTTTGAACATTACATCAACTTACATTCCTTTACTGGAGACTTATCCAAACCTTAACTCAAGTCCCCCCCTGAAATTTAATGATTTACAATATGGGGTCTTGTGTTTTGTCCCCATATGGAAGGTGAGCCCTCACAATGTGACCCATCAGAGGAAGGAGGAATATCAGACAACATGAACATCTTTGCAAAAAGTTTCAGTCAGTGCTGCTGTGATCCCACATGAAGCTCTGCAATCTGACAGTTTGTAAAACTTTGAAGTTTGGTGAGCTCTAAGATAGTTTAGATTAACACCTCTACACAAACATGAACTGCTTTAGGCTTCAGTGGATGAATTGACACCTCAGGTTTCAATGTGGAGAGGTTATGGCTTCACTCATGAACTTAAGCACAATAAAAAAAAGGCTTGCACTAATGACCAGTGTAACAGAATTTCATGCTATATGTGAATGGAATCACTGTCAAACAAATCAGATCCATGCAGAGCATTGTGAAATTACATGAACCAGGAGTTGAAGCACAACTTAGAGTCATTTCACTCAAGATCATGTTCAAATTTGTTTTATTAATTCTTAAACATGGTACATGTGAACAGTTCCACATAGGCTGAAGCTCAGTCACCAGATGGACTCTGCAAGACAAGAACAACAGTTATGAACAGTCATGATGAAACTACATTAAACAGCAGCTTTGACTTGAGTTCACTTACCTCATTAAACCTTCTGTCCTCCTCTGGCCACAGTCATTGGGGCAGGCCTGCTTGGTGCTCTCACAGCATTGGAGGGAGAGGCTGCTGATGCTCTCACAGCACTGGAGGGAGAGGCCACTGAAGCAGAGGTCTCTGGGGAATACTCAGTGTAGGAAAAGAGTTCCCTTTCTCGCTGGTAGCCATTTTTGGATTGGATGATGTAGGACGAAGGTGGCAGAGGAAATGGCTCACTCATGCTCTGTGGCAGCTCTCCATCAGAACCCCAGACATTCAGGTCAGAAGGAGCAGATGGCATCCAGTTGCTTGGTTCATTGTAACCATGAGCTCCCTCTGCAGGCTGCGCATCCCAAAAAAAACCTACAGTGTATGGAACAGGCCCACCAAAGCTTGGAGTGTTGCTGTAAGGGACGGGTCCATCACCAAAGCTCGAGCTCAGGGCACCGCTGTAAGGAAGAGGGACCTCACTCGAGCCGAAGCTTGGAGCACCGCTGTAAGGAAGGGGGACCTCACTCGAGCCGAAGCTTGGAGCACCGCTGTAGGGAAGGGGGACCTCACTCGAGCCAAAGCTTGGAGCACCGCTGTAGGGAAGGGGGACCTCACTCGAGCCGAAGCTTGGAGCACTGCTGTAAGGAAGGGGGACCTCACTCGAGCCGAAGCTTGGAGCACCGCTGTAGGGAAGGGGGACCTCACTCGAGCCGAAGCTTGGAGCACCGCTGTAAGGGACGGGTCCGTCACCAAACCTCGAGCTCGGAGTGTTGCTGTAAGGAAGGGCTACGTCTCCCAAGTTAAAGGTTGTAGCTGCGCTCCCAGCAGCTCCAGCAGGGTACGCAAAGCCAGAAGGAGGGAGAGATGGAGGAGCCTGGTGGACTGATCCCACATTTGAGCTTCCACTGGTGCTAGCAACATTCTGAGGCTGCACATTGAAGCCAGACGTCTCCACCCCAGTGCCGGCAGGTGGCTGAGGGCCAACGTACCCTGCACTCTGAGAAGGGACTTCAGGAGCCTTGGAGCCAGACTCATAAGTCACAATGAACCTGTTGGGCTCATATGTTGCTGATGAGCCTGCAGCCACACTGGGAGCTCCCAGACCAGATGGGGACTGGTTTCCAGTGGAAGAGCTGGGCTGTTGGGGGACTGCCTCAGGCTGCAGGGATACCAGGGGACCACGTGAGCCTTCAGGTTGAAGGTTTGATCCAGGAGCAGGTCCACTGCTGGACCCCCATGGAGCTGCGTAGGGATATCTGTAGTCTAGACAGAATTCAGAGTGAAAGATTAAGTTACAGCACAGACACATTAAAGTGGTCATGTGTTTTATACTAACTGTTGAAGCTGGATTTAATGAATGAGTGCAGCAGACAGAAAAGGAAACTGACAACATTCTGCTGAGCGTTTGATTTTTTTAGTTTTAGAGTGACTTAAATGTTCAGTTGTCTTACTTGGAGTCTCGGTTAAAGAGCGGCTGCACGATTAAGAACGTAGACAGGTAACTCACCTCCTTTTGCAGGAAAACAAGCAGCACCGCTAAACAGCAGACAGATCCAAGAAATCCTGCAAGACAGTTACAGCAAAAACAAGTTATTTCTCCCTGAAGGGTAAAGTGAGTAAGAACTTCAACAATTTTTGACTATATTGTCCCTGAAGCCAAAATAAAACCCATTCAACTCACCTTAAAGAGAGTCCAAGCTCCATGTTTGACACCAAAAAGCAGCAGCTTCAACTACAACAGCTTATCTTCAGCAGCCTGGTGGAGGTTTGCAGATAGAAGCTTTGCGCTGTGAACTGCATGTGGCTCCTCGGCTCTTATATTGTGCTCTACATGCTGCCTGCTCTAATTAAACTCATTAACAACACCTGGGGCCCAATCAGTCCCCACAGAGCCTGTTTCCATGTGGTGGAGGAGAGGACTTGGATTGTCATATTTCATCATATAATCATGATCTAAATAATCAGATAAATGCAATGGTGTAAACTGTACTACTTGCTAACTTTAACTCAAAATATAAGGCATAAAATTCACAATTCACAACTTATTTCTGCTGCCCCCAAGTGGACAAAAACATCATTTATTGCAGGTGTGACAAAATAAAACTGGTATTTTTGCTGTTTTTCCTCAAATGTCAGCAGATGTTACTTGATTTTCAAATGGTAGGCATCATAAAACCTGTGGTGGCGCTGGGTGCTTCAGTCATGTGACCTTTTTATCTTCCAGGCCTGAACAGCCACTGGAGCGTCTGCTGTGGTGTTAATCACCTGTGAAGATGTTGTGTTAAAATAGACACGTGGAGACAAACACTGTGAAAACCTCCATTTGCACTCGGTTGAATCTTCTGCAGTCTCTCTGAATGCAGCAGTAACAGCCACGCCGCCTCTCGCTGTTTGAAGCTTTTGTTCCGCTCGTCGAAGCGTGGCTGCAGCCGCACGGCAGCGGGGTCAGAGGTCACGGAGCAAATCAGACCACAAACACACCCGGCCTCAAGAGCTGCTTCCAGCACACACTCCACTTTCATCTGTGGGAGAAGAAGGCCGGGATTGTGTTGGAGCCTCTTTTCATTCGCTCTCTGAAGTCACTTCAGCACAATCCGTTCAAACACAGGCTTTTAAATGACGCTTCAGTCGCCGTCAGTCACAGACAGAAAGACACTGAACATAAACAGCATTCATCCTCTTGGGGATGTTCCAGCTGTATAAATTTTACCACACTGATGGAGGATAAAGAATTATAAACCCCTGAACAAAGGCAAGAAACCAGTCGGCAGTCTTATAGGTCTGATGAATTTATATCACAATACACAGAAATATTTAAAAGACTGGCTTCAGGCCTCTTTACATTGTATGATTTTAAGCTGTCTCAGACGCAGACTGACAATTGTAAGCGAGAGACGAGCCATCATCTCATCGTATTTTCATACCAATTTTCACAATTAAATTTTGTACTTTAACTCCATTACATTTATCTGGCAGCTATAGCTGCAATGTATGACAATCCAAGTCCTCTCCTCCACCACATGGAAACAGGCTCTGTGGGGACTGATTGGGCCCCAGGTGTTGTTAATGAGTTTAATTAGAGCAGGCAGCATGTAGAGCACAATATAAGAGCCGAGGAGCCACATGCAGTTCACAGCGCAAAGCTTCTATCTGCAAACCTCCACCAGGCTGCTGAAGATAAGCTGTTGTAGTTGAAGCTGCTGCTTTTTGGTGTCAAACATGGAGCTTGGACTCTCTTTAAGGTGAGTTGAATGGGTTTTATTTTGGCTTCAGGGACAATATAGTCAAAAATTGTTGAAGTTCTTACTCACTTTACCCTTCAGGGAGAAATAACTTGTTTTTGCTGTAACTGTCTTGCAGGATTTCTTGGATCTGTCTGCTGTTTAGCGGTGCTGCTTGTTTTCCTGCAAAAGGAGGTGAGTTACCTGTCTACGTTCTTAATCGTGCAGCCGCTCTTTAACCGAGACTCCAAGTAAGACAACTGAACATTTAAGTCACTCTAAAACTAAAAAAATCAAACGCTCAGCAGAATGTTGTCAGTTTCCTTTTCTGTCTGCTGCACTCATTCATTAAATCCAGCTTCAACAGTTAGTATAAAACACATGACCACTTTAATGTGTCTGTGCTGTAACTTAATCTTTCACTCTGAATTCTGTCTAGACTACAGATATCCCTACGCAGCTCCATGGGGGTCCAGCAGTGGACCTGCTCCTGGATCAAACCTTCAACCTGAAGGCTCACGTGGTCCCCTGGTATCCCTGCAGGCTGAGGCAGTCCCCCAACAGCCCAGCTCTTCCACTGGAAACCAGTCCCCATCCGGTCTGGGAGCTCCCAGTGTGGCTGCAGGCTCATCAGCAACATATGAGCCCAACAGGTTCATTGTGACTTATGAGTCTGGCTCCAAGGCTCCTGAAGTCCCTTCTCAGAGTGCAGGGTACGTTGGCCCTCAGCCACCTGCCGGCACTGGGGTGGAGACGTCTGGCTTCAATGTGCAGCCTCAGAATGTTGCTAGCACCAGTGGAAGCTCAAATGTGGGATCAGTCCACCAGGCTCCTCCATCTCTCCCTCCTTCTGGCTTTGCGTACCCTGCTGGAGCTGCTGGGAGCGCAGCTACAACCTTTAACTTGGGAGACGTAGCCCTTCCTTACAGCAACACTCCGAGCTCGAGGTTTGGTGACGGACCCGTCCCTTACAGCGGTGCTCCAAGCTTCGGCTCGAGTGAGGTCCCCCTTCCCTACAGTGGTGCTCCAAGCTTCGGCTCGAGTGAGGTCCCCCTTCCCTACAGCGGTGCTCCAAGCTTCGGCTCAAGTGAGGTCCCCCTTCCTTACAGCGGTGCTCCAAGCTTCGGCTCAAGTGAGGTCCCCCTTCCTTACAGCGGTGCCCTGAGCTCGAGCTTTGGTGATGGACCCGTCCCTTACAGCAACACTCCAAGCTTTGGTGGGCCTGTTCCATCTTTTTGGGATGCGCAGCCTGCAGGGGGAGCTCATGGTTACAATGAACCAAGCAACTGGATGCCATCTGCTCCTTCTGACCTGAATGTCTGGGGTTCTGATGGAGAGCTGCCACAGAGCGTGAGTGAGCCATTTCCTCTGCCACCTTCGTCCTACATCATCCAATCCAAAAATGGCTACCAGAGAGAAAGGGAACTCTTTTCCTACACTGAGTATTCCCCAGAGACCTCTGCTTCAGTGGCCTCTCCCTCCAGTGCTGTGAGAGCATCAGCAGCCTCTCCCTCCAATGCTGTGAGAGCACCAAGCAGGCCTGCCCCAATGACTGTGGCCAGAGGAGGACAGAAGGTTTAATGAGGTAAGTGAACTCAAGTCAAAGCTGCTGTTTAATGTGGTTTCATCATGACTGTTCATAACTGTTGTCCTTGTCTTGCAGAGTCCACCTGGTGACTGAGCTTCAGCCTATGTGGAACTGTTCACATGTACCATGTTTAAGAATTAATAAAACAAATTTGAACATGATCTTGTTGGTGGGTTTTGTCCTTGCTGAAGTAGATACTGCAATCTTCGAATCAAGGCTTTTGTTCGATTTCACTTTCCAGAGTGAAGCTGTGTTTAAATTATTAAAGCAGGACTGAGTTGCCCTGCACTGATCTGACTCTTCCAGTTTCTGCAGACTTTACACACAACCAACCACTTTAAATCCCAACTCATGCTGCTGCAGACTAGCTGCACATCACACTGGTAGTAACTGGTATTCTGTTGGGGTTTACCTCCCCTCAGTTGTATGCAATGCAGCCTTTTTACAATGTTTCAGTGGTTCATGTTCATCTTGATCTGCAGCATGAAGCAGATGCTGCTGTCAATGTTAAGACTCCTAAGTCTAAAGGGCAGCATTGGATAAACAGATCACTTCCTTCTCATACTGTTAAACACACACCACTCCTGGCTGCAGATAGTGTTGTGTTCATGTGCTGCTCTCCAACATCCAGATTTCCTTAATTGGGGTTTACTTTTCTTTAACCAAACTCAGAATATCCAGGTTAACTGACAGGAAAAATGGTAAAGAGACATCAGTTGAACATTCATTCAGGTGATTTTGAAGAAAAGCAGCTGTTTCCAAAAGACAAACTAGGAGCTGCCAGTATGATGTGATGCTGGCATGTGTCCAAACAATCTGTTCTGCTGTCAGTCTGACTGACAGGCCAGCTGCAGCCAGCAAGATATCATCTGACATCCAACTCAAACCTGACAGAAGAAGCTGTCTGCTCGTGTGGACGGGACTGAGGATTACAGCTGACTGCAGTAACACTGTGAGTAAAGCTCAGTAAAAAGTTGTGAATGTTTTAACAGCAGTAAAAACACAATATAAAAAAGTGTCCTAAGATTAAAGCAAAGTAGTATTTACCGAGCATGGCTGGATGGGCCATAGGTTTTACTCCTGGAGTTTGTCAGTGAAATCAGCGTTTGAAGGAGCGTTTGTTGGTTTTGAAGCAGGAATCTGAAGCAAAGCTCTTAAACTGTGACAGGATGGATTCTGCTTCCTTTAACTGTTACATAAATCAGACTTTTTTGTTCAGTACCTGTGATGCTGCCGCAGACCTTGATCACTTTTGTCAGCACATTTTTCTGTTTAACAAGCAACAGATAAAAGAGGAAGAGGCTCAATAAGTTTATCAGTAACATGATATCACCTGAGCAGCTGCACGACTTCTTCATCCTGACCATTAATATAATTAACCACTGGGTTAGGCTGAGGAAAAGGTCACGTTTTCACTTAAAATACTTTAAAACTCAGCTTATATACACGTATCAGTACTGCATCGCTTTTAATATGATATGTGCGAAACTTACAAATCTAACGTATGCAGAAACCTTCAATGCCAACATTTTATTCTGCCGACTGTGGTCTGTCTCAACTTTCAGATAAATCAAAAATGTCCAAAATCCAGTCAGCCTGAGCTGTAATTTAAGTTTAAAAGAACTACTTTAGACTAAGGAAAGCTTAGATTCAAACAAATAGAGAGAAACAGACAGAATCATTAAGAAGTCATTTATTTCTTCCCATTTGTCTGCTGCTGCGCAGAAACATCATCAAGCCTCCAAACAGCAGCGTTTTCCTGACACTGCAGATGTAAGACTACACACTGAAGAAGACCAGAGCACCTGAACAGGTGCAACTCATTTACCTTCACTGTGTTTCATACCAGAACCTCGTTAAAACATTATTCATGGCCACACGCAGCTCAGATTCATCTGGAACTTTGGAGAAACGAAGCAAAGTGATTAGTTGTTTTACTGTCTTCATACCTCAAAGCTTCATCTGGGCCAGAAGCAGCAAATAAAACCATGATTCAACATTTAAAGATCTGTTCAGTTATGTTGAATGACACTTGTTTTGTTCCTTTATCTGAAATGAGTGCAACAGAAACACGTCGAGTAGCTTCAGGTCTTAGATAACCAAATTCTACGAATAGTTCTTTTTTTAGTCACATCTTATATATATTAAAGAAAGAAGTGGGTATGCAGGCACAGTCTCAAATTTCCTGCATTTTTCTTGAAAACATTTAGAAAGTTCGGTATTTCACTCTTTTTTTTTTTTTTTACAAGATGCAAATAGTTGCATTCCCTCCAAACATCATGCCTTCATGTTTTTTAGTGAACCAGCACCTGTTTTCACTTCATGGTTGAATGATTTTCCTGTAAATGACCATTTTAAACATGTGAAACGCAGAGTGTGAGGATTTTGTTTCCAAAATGCCAAAAATCCTGACATCAGGTTTATTTTCATTTATCTCAGAGAGGATAAATATTAACAGTTTTTGAACCGAGGACCTTAAATCAGCTAAATAGCACCAGTTTGTTCTATCAATCAGTTTGTGGAGTCGGTGAGATGTTTACTGTCCCAGTTCGGATTCAAACCCTCCACATTCAGCTGCTGGTTTCCACCCAGTCGGCACCACAACAGACTAAACGAGAACAGTCAGACAGCACCACAGTACCATGCATTAGGGCACGAAACGCCCCCGTTAGTGCCCGTTAACGTCACATTACAGACGACAGGAGAAGAACTCACAACAGCAGAACAGCCAGAGCAAATTTACACACACGACATTCATTTTTTAGGTTTTCCTCCTCAGTTCTTGTTTTACAGTCCGACTCCAAGAAAACCAAAGTGTTTGAAATCAGGTTTGTGTTTGACTTCCTGCTTTGACACTGCACAGTTACCGTGCTTCACCCACACTGCAGTGAAAGGAAAAGTTCGAGATGTGCACAGAATTACAGTTCAGTCTATCAGGATATTCTGAGCGCTTTGTGAATCTATACAAGCTCTGTACAGTAACACTTACTGTATTGACTGATCTGCCACCAAATTAGCGACCACCTGCAGGTCCAAAGACTACCATAACAACTGTCTGAATTTAGCAAAGACGTCAGTGAGATAGCATCGTATTGTTCAGACCAATCAGTCGTTTGTCAAAGAAATGTGTTGATTTTGTAACCTGACTTAAAACAAGCAGCGCTAACCGACTGATTTGGATCACTGAACAGGATGCAGTTTGGGGGTCTGAAACCAGTCTGGGCCCAGTGGGTGCAGCATGGACTCCTCTGCAGTGGAAAAAACATGTTTTGGGGTTTAAGCTGTTGATTAACAAATTCATCGCCAAAACCCAATCAGAGACGGCTTTTTCAGAAGAGATTCAGATTCAGAAAACATGAACTGAGAGGGAAAACCAGCTCTTCAGGCTGCCGCAAACCCCCCAGGAAAGACGCATTTTTTTCACATTATAAACGTTACTAAACATGCTTGTACAAAAAATAAGTATACACAACATCTTCATAGAATACAATGAGTACTTCACCTCGTTAGGATGTTGCCAGGCAACACATAGAGCTGTTTTTGGAAATGTTTGTCAGAAATGATGAGTCATTTTCAGAAACATCAGTGTGTCCCGTGCTGAGCGGCGAGCGTTAGCGCTCTCTTTTTGAAAACGGTGTTTCTAACTGCAGCTTTGTGTTTTCCTTTAGTTCATACATGATGTCACCTCCAGGTACTGAGGCAACCAATGGCAGTCCAGCATGTCCAGAGGTGGGTAGCACAGGTGTGTTTCTGACTAGGTGGGATTTAATTCAAGCTGTCGACCGAAGCTTTGGCGACGCTCTTCTCTGTGACACCGATGTGATGAAAGTGAACCATCCTTTCTAGGAGCGCGTCTACCCTGAATCACTGGACGGTACGGTTTTAGCGACAAAGGACAAAATCAACAGTCACATCACATCATGATACAACCCATGGTTAATAAAGTGCATGAAACAAACGATAGAAAAAACAGCAAAAAACAGGCATCTGATAAAAACCTACATGTTTTATACATTGTATAAATAAAGTTTTTCTTTGTGCATGCGGTTAGTAATACGAAGGCTCACTGATGGGATAAGATGAGCACTCTTCGTCTGCATCTCTCCAGCTTCTCCTCCTACCCTTCATCTTCCTCCTCATCCATCTGCAGACTCGTCAGGCTTCATGATCTGGTAAGTGATCAGGTACTCTGGATAGGCCTGTGGGCAGCGGAGAGGCGTTCACTGACACCCAGTAACGACAGACACTCAGACCCAGAACTGCTGACGTTGTGTAAAGGACAGTCCACAAACATGAAAAGATTAAACAGCAAAGTAGTAAAAAAAATAACTACTTGGTACTTTGAACAGACTAATAGTTTTGTTGGTGTTTCACTGCTGAGATGTTTCATGGTGAGATGTTTTAGCTGCGCTTGTCGTGAGGATTGTGAGTCGGTCTGTTGGCTGATATACCGCTTTGGTACAGCCTGAAATACCTCTGTTGAAAAGCTTCATGCTAAGCTAACCTGCTGCCGTCTGTAGCTTCGTATTCACAGACAGCTTCAAAAATAAAATTGTGTTTTTGTTCTGCTGCATCAACATCCCTGCTCTGTAAATCACTTGTTCTGTACTTTTGCATGAATTCAGTAGAAACACTGTCTACGTCGATGGAGAGCTCATTTTTATACAGACAAAGAACTCTTGCACAAAGCCTTAACAGTCAAACTGAGCAGCACAACACAAGAGCCACAGACGATCCCGTCATCTGGGCTGACAGTGATATGATAACCAGATTCCTGCCAAATCAGACTTTTTAACCTGCAGAATCACTTTCAGGGTTTAAACGACTGAAAGACAGGAAATGTGATAATATGGCACGGTTCAGTGCAGCTCTGCTATCGTGCTCCCAGCTCCTAATCTCTTCAGTCCTGCTGCTCTTCAGCTATCTGCTCTAAAGCCAGCCAACACAAGTAATTTCACACACAAATAGCATAGCTGATTGCTCGAGTGGACATCTGTTCATGCTGGATTGTGAAGTGCCACTTAAGAACAGCTATCGGTTTTGGCAGACGGCATCACATGTCCAATCATCTGAGCACAAGCTGCACTCTACTCGTGTACAATGACTGCCGTCCTGCTCTTTTAAACCGGAGAGCGCTCTGCCCTTCAAAGAAAACTGAAGCTAACCTGACAGCACTGCAGGAGCCAGAGGTCCAAGCTAAGCCTCAGACCGCCTGTCAACACAGATGATAGCACAACGCTTCCTATGTATGGTATCACTTTAAAACAAATCCAGTTCAATTCAATTGTTGCTTCCACTTTGCTGATCTTTCAATCGCAGGTCAACTGTGCTTTGGTCATTAAAGGAGCAAAGATTCAAAGTTTTCCTCTTTTCCAGAATCACCACATTTACATTTTTTGTTTGGTTTGTAGAGAAAATTGTGTGACAGAAACAACTGATTGATGAATCAGCAGCGTTGTTAAGAAGTGAAAGGTATCTGAGAGAAAAGAAAGAAAGGTGAGGAGAGAGGAGGAAGGACAGCATTGTCATAAAGAAGAAAATTCTGTTGATATGCATCGATTCTAGACGTTTTCGATCAGAGGCGTGCCGACCTGCTCTCCTCTGTAGATGACGTACTCGGCCAGCGCGAGGCCGTTGACACTCGGTCTGCCAGTGACAGAGTGGTGGCCCGGCGGAGAGTGAGCCATCTTCATGGCACTGAACTGCAGGAAGGACTTCCCTAGAGTCACCCTGCAGAACAACAGGTGCCTGCGAGGAACAAAAAACCCACAAAAAGTCAAGCGGTGGCATGAAGAACAGGGGGAGGTTCACTGAACGGTCACTTTATGGTCTGCGTAGGTAACTTGTTTAGTACCGGTGGCAGACGTAGCAGGAGCGGTCTTTGTGCAGCGGGCAGCCCGTTCCTCCTCCGATCCCGTAAACGTACTGGTTGCTCTTCGACGAGTTCTCGGCGAAGTAGATCCCAGCGCCAAACATCCCGCCGATGTAGGCGTGACGCTCGTCAAAACCTTTATGGATGATGGCGTTGACGAACGGAGAGCCTGCGAGGGAAACAGTCGCAGTAAGATCAATACAAACACTAATATTACTATTACCATCACAACTGTTACAGCTACTGTTATGGCTTCTTCTACTGAATGTCCATAAGAGCATGTGTTAACTGTCCACTTCAGCTGTGACTACGACTACTTCTGCAACCACTTCAAGCAGTACAATTACAACAATCACTACTGCTGCTACTCTCTCATAATACTGTCAATATTCTGACCGTGGAAGAGCATGCGTTCGTTGGAGTGGTTGTGGTTTTCCTCTGAAACTTCCTTCCTGCGGTGGGTGTACCTCTCCCACAGCTTCTTGTTGCAGACCTTCTGGATCTGAAACACAAGAGGTCAGACAGAGGTCAACAAAAGGTCTGACAGAGGTCAACAAAAGGCCAGACAGAGGCCAACAAAAGGTCAGACAGAGGCCAAGAGGTCAGACGGAGGTTGTCAGTACAGTTTGAATCAAACAGCATGTGTTACCTTAACCAGCGCATATCTGCTGAAAACTCCTCCAGCATGGCCGCCGTCTCGGTGCTCTCTGATGGTACTTTGCATCTGATCAACACACACAAGGTTTTCATCGGTTAAATCTGAAGGTCATGTGACAAACCGCAAGAAGAAAAAAGCAGGACCACCACTCAAACTCTGGCTATAAAAATGCCCTCTTCCAGTATAAGAAATAGTTAATATTGTCTTCATCATTCATTCATTAATCACCATCATAGCACTGACCCTACTTCAGAGCTACAGTCTGGAGTGACACTGAAACTAACCAATCACGTTCTACCACTAACATAGTGATGACTTTGGCCAGCTGGAAGTTCTGAGGTCTAACAACAGAGGCTGCAACACCTGGACGAAGGTGGACATTTGCAATCAAACAACAAACAAAAGATTTGAGCAAAAAGAAGGAGATTTCACCAGCTGGTCATCAAATAAACTAGAGAGTCAGTTTCAATCTGTTGAACACAACTGCAGATATTTGAAGGATGCAAACAGTACAACCAAATCTCTACCAGCTGATGAATCTCTGTCATAACACTTAAACATCCTCACGCTACTAGCCTGAATTCAAACAACACCGCATCAACATGACACACAAAAATCCTGTTTTTAGTATAAAACAGTATTCTTCATCTTTTCATTCTTCTTCTTCTTCTTCTTCTTCTTCTTCTTCTTCTTCTTCTTCTTCTTCTTATTATTATTATTATTATTGTTATTATTATTGTTATTATTATCATCATTATCTGTGGGAATACTAAACATGAGCCTGTACCTCCTCCTCCACTGACTGGAACTCTTTGTCATCGGCTGAGAGGTCGATCAAGATCGTTCCGCTGTTGGCTGTATTCAATGTCAGATAAGGGTTGAGACCTGGCACGCACACACACACACACACACACACACACACACACACATATGCATACACATGCACATGTAGAGAGAGAGAGAGATCAAGACTACACCACATATTGCTTTACAGATCTTTTCTGCCATTTGATGCAAAAAAATGGCATGATTACTGTGTACTGTGTGTGTGTGTGTGTGTGTGTGTGTGTGTGTGTGTGTGTGTGTGTGTGTGTGTGTTGAAGAGTGTGTCTTTCTCTGTGTGTGTCCTCACTCTGCGGCCCGCTGATGAGCCTCTCCACTCCTTTGATGATCTTGTGTCTGTGTCCGTAGGCGTTGATGCCGATCTCCTTCAGCTCGCGGTGACCCATCTCCACCAGCACATCCAGAGTGATCTGCACACACACACACACACACACACACACACACACACACACACACACACACACACACACACACACACACACACACACACACACGCACGTTGACCATAAAATGTGCTCACAGCTTGCTCTGCTGTCCCCAAGTGGCTGCTGTGACATCAGTGAATCAGAGGCCTGTTGCACCAACATTAGATCATTTCCTCCTGCTCATTTCGACATTTCACACGTGACGTCTGTGAAATGAGCTTCTTCATAAATGTAAAATGACTGCATATACGGTGACTGACGAGACCACAAACTGCAGGAACAGGAAACGTGTGGACGGCATGTTTCAGCTGCGGTGAACTGATGGTCTCACCTGCTCTCTGTCAAAGATCTCCAGAAGCTGTTCCAGTCCGAGGTTCTTCAGGAACTGAGAGATGCTGAGATCAACAGCTACACACACAGAATACAGAATTATAATGTGTATAATAGAGATCAAACGTTATGTGCTTTATCTTGTTTCACATGTGCAGAAAAAGGAGCGTTTATGGCATCGAAGCTTTTCACACGAAACATCTGAAATTGAGGCGAGCCAAGGCGCCACGTTAGCTGCTATAAGTGCTGCATTTGGGTAACGTAGGCGGCAGTTTTCTGTCCATCATGAGTCCGACCACGTTATGTTATAAATCGGTAAATTCACACTTTAACAAGAGAGACGCAGATCAGACATTACATACGAACCATTCTGGTCACGTGGGTCAGTTTTCTAACTGTCTCACCTTCCTCTTTCTTCTCAGCGCCTGATGAGCCCTCAGCCACCGGCAGCAGCGCCGACATCTCAGGAAACGCAGAGGACGATGAAGAGGATGGTGGTGGTGAAGATGAGGAGTTTGAAGCCTTAGAGAGAGCAGCGGTGTTGCTGTTGGTCGTGGCTGCTGTTGTGGTGTCAGCACCAGAGGAGGGGGATGAAGAGGAGGAGGAGGAAGAAGAGGAGGAGAAGAGGGGTGGGACGACAGCGACAGGTGGAGCACCGGAGGCCGCCACGCTGATGACCTGAGGTTTATAACAGCCGGGGAGAGCAGAGGGAGGCATGGCAGCTGATAGCAAAGCCCGAACATCATCAGCCTGCAGGAGGAGGAGGAGGAAGAGGAAGAGGAAGATGAGACAAGCAGAAGAAGATAAAAGAAAGAGAGGGAGGTAGAAAGGGATGCAGAGGAGGTGGAGAAATGAGGAAGATGAAGGTAAAATAAGAAGAGAAATAGTGCTCGAAGTATTCTGGTCCCTTTAAACCAGCATGAGACGGACCGTGACCAGGTCCAGCGGCGACTGTCCCTCCTGGTTTCGGAGGGTGGGGTCTGCACCATGAGCCAATAGGAGGGCACACAGCTGCGTCCGGCCCTTCTGAGCGGCCTCGTGCAGCGGAGTGAACGCCCACTTGTCGGTGGCGTTGACGCAGGCTTCGAACTTGATGAGCAGAGCGG
Organism: Chaetodon trifascialis; assembly: GCF_039877785.1. Lineage (NCBI taxonomy): Eukaryota > Metazoa > Chordata > Actinopteri > Chaetodontiformes > Chaetodontidae > Chaetodon > Chaetodon trifascialis. Next base: position 2,460,392 of record NC_092076.1, on the reverse strand, counting down.
CTACGTCTACGTGCTGGAAGACCAAAACAAGACAAGTCCGTTTATCAGTTTATCAGTTTATCAGTTTCACTTCCAATAACAGACATTTTGAAGGACGTAGAAAGAAGAGCCCATCAAACAGTAGAGCAGCATTTGGCCTCGACGGAATAAATGTCACACATCTTAAATCCAGAAGATGGCAGTAAAGTTCAACAGCACCACAAACCCTCTGACAGTTGTTATGGAGCGCTTGAGGACTGTGGTTTGATGGGAGAACTGGTACAACTGGAATTATGCTTTTTCCTCAAACTAAGGTTTGGCTTTGGGAATGAAAACATACTCTTCTCATGCAACTGATTGCTGATTGTTTCAGGTGTTTCGTTCCTCCTGTTGAGTCACGTTTGTTTAGAAACAGATGTTGTTCTGAGACGTCTGTTCTTTAAGACACAGCTCTCTTTGTGCTGCCTCGTCTCAATGAACCTCCCACTTGTTTGTCTCTCTCTTCCCACCTGTGCAGGCAGACAGGTGAGAAAATACCTAAAATACTGTGAAAAACAAGAGAGCGAGAGGAAAACGTGATGAGCTGAGAGGGACGAAGAGAGGTGTAGAGGTGGAGGAGAGAGCGAGGGATGAATAGAGGATGGTGGGTGAGTCTCTTTTTTAATCAGCTGGTCTGACTGGATGAGAGGCCTGAAGAGCCACACACACACACACACACACACACACACACACTCCTCATCACTGGTGTGTGTTAGTGTCCACTTTTTGTCTCTTCAATCAGCAGCTCAGCAATCAGAGGACATTATGACTATATGCGTGTGTGTGTGTGTGTGTGTGTGTGTGTGTGTGTGTGTGTGTGTGTGTGTGTGTGTGATCCCCTCCTCACCCCATAGGAGGCAGCATTGTGCAGAGGAATCAGTCCTCCCTTGTCTTGAGAGTTCACCTCAGCTCCGTGCTGCAGCAGGTACTCTGCCACCTCCAGGTTATTATAGCCCGCTGTGACACACACACACACACACACACACACACACACACACACACACACACACACATCACTGAAGGTAAATGATTTCATTTCTTTCTGTACTGCTTCAAAATAAGCATTCAGTCCCAGGACGTAGTCTGGCCCTCAAACATGGTACATGAGCACACACACACTTCTTCATCTACTAGCATTACTTCCATTATGTTCAGGTTAAGGGTTAGACACACAGCCGTGATGTTTCAGGTGTGTGTGTTTCTGTACCAGCCAGGTGCAGCGGTGTAGAGTGTCTCCCCTGTGTATCTCGACAGTTGACGTTGTCTCGTGTGCAGAGTTTCTTCACCCGGGCCAGGCAGCCTTTCTTGGCGGCGTCCAGCAGGGCGGCGTCGCCCCTCAGCAGGTCCTGGATGTCCGTGTCTGTGTCCTTCACCAGATCCAGAGGGGTGTTACCGTCTCGGTTCTTCCGGGTCGGATCGGCACCGTGCTGGAAATGACACGAAACACCGACATGACGAACCCACGCAGGTCCTGGTTCACCTCCAGTCACAGGCCCACGTCAGTGTGTGTGTGTGTGTGTGTGTGTGTGTGTGTGTGTGTGTGTGTGTGTACCTGCAGCAGGAGTTTGCAGATGTCGTATTTGCCCTTGGCGGCTGCTTCATGCAGCGGCGTGAACTTCCAGAGGTCAGCCACATTGACCACGGCACCGTGAAGGACCAACAACTCGGCGACCTCGTAGTGACCGTATGAACAGGCGTTATGGAGAGGAACCAGACCTCTGAGGGAGACAGTGTTAGTGGCTCGGTGCTCCAAAGTCATTATTTCTATGTGTCGTTTTAATGATAAAATGTAGTAATTCCATTTGAATTTCCTACATAATGTGTTTCACAACCTCACAAAGCAGGAGGTAATGCTATCTGTCACAGTGAAGAAACACAGACTGGGATACATTTGTTCGCTCTCACTCAGCATAAAGAGCTCAGTCTGCCGGCCTCGTTTGCGTCCCCTCACCCTTTATCCTTGGCGTGCACATCAGCTCCGTGCTGCAGCAGGAACTGGACGACGGCCAGCCGGTTGTAGCCGGCGGCGAAGTGCAGCGGCGTCGACTGTCGACCCTCCACGTCCCTGCAGTTCACGTTGTGCATCGTGCAGAGCTTCTGCAGACGGGCCGAGGAGAGAGTGAAATGAACAAAGTGCAGTGAGTGACTGAAGCTTCTGATGTCTTTGCTTCTCTTGTTGAGTATGAAAGTCATTTTTAATTCACCTCTGAATGTTATTACACCTGAATCTTTCCCACTATGACGAGTCAAGATGTCTAAATGTCATGAAAAGGTCTTATAAAGTTACAATACAGGTCTGAGTTGAGCTAAGAGGTAAACTGGCTAACTCTGACATTATCTAAAATAAATCAATGAATTCATTAATTAAATTGCTGTAAATGTAAAACACCTTGACAGTTTCCAGGTCTCCTGTTTTGGAGGCTTCCAGCAGCTGTCGGTCGACCTCAGAGTTCCCGATCAGAACTCCTTCTGCTGAGACACACACAGACATAAAACCACAAAATACTGATCTCAGCTCAGTGAATCACATGCTGGCAACTGTCAGTCGCTGTAAAACAGGAGTGTCAAGGATAAACAGCCTGTAGCTCTAAATGCTGTTCTCTTGATGAGGCTGACAGAGCTGCTGGTTTAACCTCCCATCACACCTTGCAGGATCTCCTGCACGCTCTCGTTGCCCAGCTGTGAAGGCGAGAATCCCTGCAGCGACGTGAGCAGCGGGTCGCAGCCGGCGCTCAGCAGCAGCCTGCAGGTCTGCAGGTGACCGCAGCGAGCGGCCCGATGCAGCGCCGTCTGGCCGAGGTGATCCACTGCGTTCACCTAGAGGGAGGCGAAGGAGGTCATCTCTTCAGTTTCATGTTTTCATGCTGTTTGTCGCTCCTGAGATGGATCAGATGTTTCTACTGCATCATTTTAAGCACATCCAGGTTTTCTTAGCTAACGAACAGCCACACGCTCTGGTTGCTGACCTTGGCTTCATGTTTGACCAGCACCTCGATGACGTCGTTGTGGGCTTTTTCTGACGCCAGGTGGAGGGGGGTCATCAGGCTGAGGGGGCACAATGACATCACAACAGGCTCATTCTCATTTCTGCTTCGTTCGTCTGTAAGCTGAACTGAAGCCAACATAAACAGATCAGGCGTCTCTGGACTCACTCTTTCGTCTTGTCGTTGACGTTGGCGCCCTTCCTCAGTAGAAGTTCACATACTTGCTTCCTCTTCAGGTATGCAGAGGCAGACGCACAATGCTGCGGGACAGATACAAAAACATGCATTTTTGTTTGTTACGAGGAAGAAGATTGTTATTTGATGAGTTTTACAGTTTGCTTCAATAAGTCAACATAAATGTGAGAAAGAACGTTCATTTTGCTCGTCTTCATACAGTCTTACCAGCGCCGTCTCCTGAGTGTGGGGGTGTTTGAAGTTGATGGTCTCCAGGCTCAGATGCTTCTTCACTCGGACCACATCGGCCTCCCTGGCTGCCTGCAGCAGGCTGTGACCTCTGAACTCATCTGTCAAAGATCCAACCGAGTCAAAGACCACAACCAAAAGCATGCACAGAGCACGATGATCGACAGTGACACCTGGTCTCACAGGTAAACGTCAGACGAGAGAAATGGATTGTTAGTTCACACTCATAAAACAGGACATGGCGGTGGAGGTAACCAGGACGTACAGGCCAGCCGTTCTTTCAGCTGCAGCGTGGGAGCGAGGTCGATGGAGCTTTTATTGTGACAGTTGAGGAAGGTGGGGTCGGCTCCGTAGCTCAGCAGGAGGGAGCACACCTGAACACAAACAAACACAGGTAACAGTGAGTGTTTACAGGCTGAGAATAAGATGATACTCAGGAGCTTTTGTTCTGTGAGGTCTGCGTAAGTTAACACTGCCTCTTCCACCACGTATGTTTGAAGGTTCTGAGAGGTCCTGCTTTGGTATCGAAACTTACTTTGAAAAATATAAACATCTTTTTCCAAAACACCAAAAATCTTTTTTTAATTTAATGGAAGAAATTAAAGTTGAGCGTTAAATGTAGAAGACGACTGTCTGATAAATGTCTGCAGACATTAAAGGCTCCAGTCAGACCCTGATGACTGCGCAGAGGTCAGACTCCTGCTGAAAACAGCTCTGACGCCCCCTGCTGGTCAGACTGCAGTCCATCACTGCTGTCCTTATAATCAGCTGAGGTAAATTAATTCTAAAAATGTTGTACCTCAACTCGGTTCTTGGAAGCGGCTTCATGAAGAGGTGTGAACTGCCACAGGTCCATGGCATTGACACAGGCTCCATGCTGGACACAAGGGGACAGACGGGAGTTTAAAGTCAGGACACATCCAACCATGACTCCACCAATCAGTGATGAGCCTCTCTGAGTGCTGCAGGAACAGTTAAAGCACTTACACTTTCCTTTTAACTACACCTTCATGTGTGCATGCTTCTGTCTGCTGGTGGTGCAGAACAGAAACAGAAATCCTCCAGTAAAAGTGGCTCAAACTGTCCCTCAGTACAGCACTTAGTACATGTACTTAGTTGCATCCCACCACTGCACTCATGAGGAAAACCTGATCCAGTTTGTGTAATTTGATCTGCTCGATATCAGACTCGCTGTTTCCTGTTCACTCTCCTGCAGGCGCATCACAGCTAATGCTAATGCTAACGCAGCATATTTTTATGGAGCGGCGACAAATGAAGGAACAAATGAGCGTAAACTATGAGGTAGTTCATGTACAAAAAGACGTAGTTACAGAAATCAGAGTGCTTTAAGATTACGAGACACTCCCCAAAAACAAGTAATAAGAGTAAATTTACACATGAAGAAACAGAAAACTGACCTTCACCAGCAGCTCAGTGACCTCATAGTGACCGTACGAACAGGCGTTATGAAGAGGAACCAGATCCCTGAGACACAGTAACCACACAATACTGTTACTACTCCAATACTGCTGCTGCTACACACACTGCTGACACTGCTCATGGCTCACGGAGGTGCTATTTTTATTATTTCCAGTTAGTATCCTGTGAAGAGATGCTGCATTTGAACATCAGCCAAGAATAAAACAGCAAAGCACATTTTGTAGGAAAGTATATGAGGCTGTATTTTTCCCCTTTGACTGTTAGCAGCCTTCAGAGGCTTACAAAAATCACACACACACACACAGACACACACACACTGTCTTACCCCTTGTCCTTGGCGTGCACATCAGCGCCGTGCTGCAGTAACAGCTGGACTGTCTTGACGCGGTTGTATCCGGCTGCCAGGTGTAACGGCGTCGACTGAAACAGCCAACAAGCGACTGATTAGAGTCAGCAAACAGGAAGAAACCCCAAACTGCTCATCATGACAGCAGCCTCTGGTCACTACACCACAAACCAGCTGCTGACACTGGCCTGAAACTGGCCCAGGAGCTGTGAACCAGAGCTGATCGAAGAAGAAGACAGAATGACTGCTGACCTTTCGTCCATCGCTAGCGTGACAGTTGACGTTGAGCGGCGTCAGCAGAGCCATCAGCTTCTCCTCGTTCCCGCTCCTGTTGGGACGTCAGCATCATGTCAGAACAACCACTTCTTGGACTTTGATAATAGTGTCTCAGGCTGAACTAATGGATTAACAGACTGAACCACTCAGGCTTCAACTTAACAGAAAGGTATTAACAGACTGTACCTCGCACTTTCCAGAAGCTCGTCTTTTCTGTATTCACCTGCAAAACAGTAAAAATCAACAAAATAATAATGTTTTCATCAAGAGCATTTCAGACAGGCTGCTTTCTATCATTTCTGTGCAATCAACACATCAGGAGAAAAGAAATAACCAGACGATAAGACAAGTAATACTAGTGTTAGCGGCTAATGCTGCTCATGCTAACGCTATCTACAGAGACAAAAAGGTTTGTCCTTTTCCTGCTTTTTTCTTTAACAGTGGACATAAAGTAAACTTTATAGAAACTGTGTGAAAACAAAACCACGTGAAGCTAAAAGCTGCGGACAGGTGTGCACTTCTATCACTGTGAGGACCGGCCTTTTATCACCTGTCAGGACTGCTTTGGCGGACGGTTCAGCCAGATCCAGAGCGGTTCGACCGTCTGTGTTCCTGATGGTCGGCTCGGCGCCGTGCTGCAGCAGCACTACACACACACACACACACACACACGCACACGCACACACACACACACACACACACACACACACACACACACACACACGCACACACACACACACGCACACACACACGCACACACACACACACACACACACACACACGCACACATGCACACAAGCACACACATACATGCAAAATGCTGCTGTTTAATCTGCTTAGACATACATGAGTATCCACTGTGTAATGGATGCACAAACATCCAAAATCAATAATTTACAAACTCATGAATCAGCTTAGCAAGAAAAAGTGATTGTCTCGCATAAGGATCAAGATTCGGGTGCAGCAGCCTCTCAGTTAAATGAACTTCCGCTGAGCAGGATGGAAATATCGACAGGACTGAGCTGCCCTCATGTTTCCCGGACAGCTTTTTGTCTGTTGTACAATCAGGACTTGAGTTTTGAGGCTGTGCTGCTTCTGCATGCGTGCATGTGCATGTATGGAGGGTGTTTGTACCGATGCACACGTCAATCTTGCCCTTGATAGCTGCCTCGTGAAGTGGAGTGTAGTTCCAGTTGTCTCTGGCGTTGGCGTCCGCCCCGTGGTGAAGCAGCAGACTCACCACCTACACAAAAACCACAGGACAGGACACAGCACGGTGAGGGTCTCTGTGGGAGGAAAGACCCACTGTTTTACAGGTGGAGGCTGGAGGTGGGGTACTGTACGTCAGCATGGCCAAAGGAGCAGGCGTTGTGGAGCGATATCAGTCCCCCGTCGTCTCTGGCGTGGACGTTGGCTCTGTTCTGGAGGAGGAAGTCCACGACGTCTCTACGACCGAAGCCTGAAGAGAAAGAGAGGAATCATCGACGGGCCTGTAGTTTATTATTCATATACTGTCTGAGCGCGCAGACGTCTCTGCGTCTCGCTTTCTTCCAGCGCAATAAATTATTCAGGAAATGTACAGTAAAGCCGAGTAAACACACACATTAAAGTATTACAATCGAGATGGAGAAACACTGAAAGCATGTAAGCATGTAAATGTTTGGCTTTAGTATCACAAATGTTGTTTGAAATAAAAATAAAAACCTTGACACAATCACAGTTTTCACAGCTTTATCCAGAATCTTTGTGAAATGAATCCTCAGGTTTCAATGTGTACATTTATGACTCCTCACCTGCCTGAGGTGTGTCTCACCTGCAGCAAAGTGTAGAGGCGTGGACTTCCTCCCTGCTGTGTCCCGGCTGTTCACGTTCTTGGCTGACACCAGTTTCCGAACTCGCTCCAGGTCTCCGCTCCGACAGGCCTCGAACAGCTCCCTGCTGGCCTCGCCTGCCGCCGACCCCACGCCGAGCTCCACCACCTCTGCCAGCACGGGCCCCGGGGACACAGCCCCACCCCCGAGCCCGGACACCCCAGAACATCTCCGGCCGGATGACATGGACGGCGGCGAACGGCCTCGTCCCACTTTCAGACTGCTGGTTCTGGGGTATTTGGAGTGCGAGCAGCAGGCGGCCGAACCCCAGAACCCTGCAGCTACTGAGGCCATGCAGGAGGACGAGCTGCGGTACCCTGCAGGGAGACACGAGACGTGGACTCAAACTGAGGTCAGAGGGGATTTAATAAGATAGTAAAGATCACTAATGAGCAACACAGCCACAGTAAGATCGATCAGGCCGTCCACGGTTCATCAGCCCTCTGTCTGTCTGTCCGTCTGTCCGTCCGTCCGTCCGTCCGTCCGTCCGTCCGTCCGTCCGTCCGTCCGTCCGTCCGTCTGTCTGTCCGTCTGTCTGTCCGTCTGACTGTCCGTCTGACCGTCCGACTGTCCGTCTGACTGTCCGTCTGACTGTCTGTCTGTCCATCTGTCTGTCTGACTGTCTGTCCGTCTGTCTGGCTGTCTGTCCGTCTGTCTGTCTGTCTGTCTGTCTGACTGTCTGTCTGTCTGACTGTCTGTCTGTCTGTCTGTCTGTCCGTCTGTCTGTCTGTCTGTCTGTCTGTCTGTCTGTCTGTCTGTCTTCCAGCCAACAACCACCCAGCTCTCTCTGCCTGTTCGACCCCAGCGTGTCTCTAACTCAGCACCGCAAACCTCCAGAGGTGACAATTTTGGAAATATGCTGATTTCCTCCTGTCTTCAGTCTTTATGCTAAGCTAAGCTAATCTAAGCAGCTGCTGGCTGTAATTTACAGATATGAGAGTGACAGAAAATGATTTGACTTGAAAACAGGCTGAAATATTTTTACTGCACAGGACTCAGGTACAGACTAAAAATAAACATAATGTTAAAGTGATAAATACAATTTTTCCCTTTGAAATGCAGCAAAGTTCATGATTCAAGAATAAAGTGGCATCAAATAGAAACACTGAAATGAAGCACACTTCACACACTCCACCTCTGATATTAATTATATTCCATAGAGAAATACAATAAAGCACAATAACACGAATCTGCACAGTAAAAATGTATAAAAGCCGGGTTATGTACTAACACAGTACATGTACATATAAAAAGATTATCACAGGAGTAAGAGGTGAAAAAACATCATATGAACCAGACAGGCTCTGCAAGCTTTAAACACAATACAGCGTTACACTGTGGGAGTATTACTGTAATACAATACAACGTTACGCTGTAGGAGTATACTGTAATATTACTGGAGCATTGTGTACTAGAAACCATGTACCGTTATGGATGAAGACAAACACATCAACATCCCTGCAGTGATTCTGAAGGAGGCATTACAACAACAACAACAACAATAATAATAATAATAATAATAATAATAATAATAATAATAATAATAATAATAATAATAATAATAATAATAATAATAATAATAATAAAAAGGCCTGATGACAACAAAAGGCCCTGAGTGGACTCACTGTGGAGCACCGCACTGACTCCCTGCTGCGGTCTTCCGCGGATATTCCGGCCGTTTCTTGGCGGCCGCTGCCTTAAATCCTCCCCGGCTGGCAGGCGCTCTCTCTCCGCTCCTCCAGCATCCTCCTCCGCCGCCTCTCGGAGCGGTTTGTCGGGGAAGCTGCAGGTTTATCCCGAGATGCTAAAAGACGGATCTGATGAGCAGAGATGAGACAAACCTGCGGACGGAGGGAGGAGGACCGCCGTGCTCAACATCCACCCCACCGAGAACGAGCGCAAAGGGTGGCTTCATCTGTGGCCTGGTACTGCCCGAGCGGGTGGAGCTACAGGACTGATTATACTTTTATCAGCTTGTAAACAAGATTTTGGAGTGTTGACATATTTACAGAAAATGTCTCATTCGATCTATTTATGGTCCAAATCCCCCCAAAATGTAAATCTGCACACAGTACTGACTCTGACTCTGACTCTACTCAACATCAGAAAAACAAAAACACACAAGAAACTGATGACAATACAACTGAATTCATTTATTGATTACTTATCAGCTATTTATTAAAGTCTTGTCATTATTATCTCTGGTAGCGCGTTCATTGCGTATTCTTGCAGTTTTTAATGTAAAAGTGACTGAAGCCCCGCTCAGTCGTGCGTTTTGAAATAGAAAACGAGCGCACCTGCGGGCTCTGCAGACGACTCTTCTGTCGTGCGGCAGGTGGCGCTGTGTTCTGAGGCTGCGCAGGTGTGTGTGTGTGTGTGTGCGTGTGTGAGAGAGAGAGAGAGCAGATCTTCACACACAATAGTCAGCAACAGCAGGCAGCACTGAGGTGGACACACATGTAAGCCTTCTTCTTCTTCTTCTTCTTCTTCTTCTTCTTCTTCTTCTTCCTCTTCTTCTTCTTCTTCTTCTTCTTCTTCTTCTTCTTCCTGAGCTTTGGAGCCTCTTCCCTTTCTTTCTTTTTCATCTCCTTAGCTTTTGTACTTTCTCTTGTCACTTGTTGTGGGTCAGGAAGCCACTCCTCCTCCTCCTCTTCTTCATTTCCATACAGAGCTTCACCAGTTGCTTTTATTACTGCCAGCACATCACTTCCAACATGTCTCACCTGTTTTATTATCATTATTAAATCACTGTTGGGTAGTTTGAATGATTTTGAATTGCCCCCCCCCCCCCAAAAAAAATAAATAAATAAATAAATAAAATAAATAAAGAATGTTTTTTTTAAATTATTATTGTTGTATTGTTCATTATCTGTGCATTATTTTAAAGGAAACCGATTTAACCTGGATTGTCCGGGGGCATATTTCCTGTCAATGTCTTTAAAACGAGTTGTTCCAAAAGGAAACAGAAGGTGGCGCAGTAACTGTGTCTCTCACAATCATGCTTGTAATACATTTGCTGATTTCTTTGTGGCTTTTACATTTTCATCAGTACATATCCTGATGTATATATATGGGAGCAGAAGATTAAACAGCTGACTATCACACATTTCTGCCTGATCTTTTGGCTCAATAAGAAATTCACAAAGAGACATTCATTCAGTGAATGACAGTAAATCTCTTTCTCAAGTACTGCAATATGAGGTTTTTGTACTTTACTGGAGTCTTTTCTTTTCGTGCCACTATCTACCTCCACTCCCGAATATTCTTTCTGCTCATTAAACACATATGAAGTGAGTGTGTAAAATATGTTTTGTCATTAATTTAACAAGTTTATACGAGTACAGCTGCAGTCAGTGAATGAATTGACATAAATCATAATCATTAGTTGCATCCTGTACAAAAGAGTTGAAAAATGAGCTCCAACAGAAAAATCCTGCTTTTACATGAGTCACAGTAGTCTAATGATTTAATATTTCACAGTATTACAGTCACAGGAGACATTTTACTGCAGTACTTTTACTTTGAGTAGTTTGCAGTCAAATCACTTCTCCTAAAAGCATCTTTAATGTGACGGTGAAGAATAATGTTTACAGAAAAGAGTCCGGTGAGGAAAGGGTTATGTTTACATGGGCAGATGACGTCAGTGTCAGCTGTGCCTCGCGCATGAGATGTGCGCGTGTGCGTGTGTGTGTGTGGATGATTCAGCAGCTCGAGCAGCAGTCAGTCAGTCAGTCCGTCCCAGCGGTGCAGGACGGGCGCGTTCGAGGCGATAACAACACAAACGAGCTGCTTTTATTTTGACGTTTAAAGCGCGAGCAGCCGGCGAACCCGTGGAGGTGATGCGTTCAAGGTGGAGACCCCGTAGTGTTCGGTAACGTTCGGTTTGAACAGGCCGGAGAGCAGCGGCGGAGCCCCGCAGAGGAGCCCGCCGTGTGCTCACTCCCAGACCTCCTTGTGGAATTTATCTTCTTTCAGCGGGACTTCTCATCGCTCCTGGTCGGTTCTCGGACTCTCCGGCTGGGCTGAACCGACAGCACGTCCCCCTCACTGACATCCAGCTGCTTCCATTCAACCGTCTCAACTTCGACATTTCCGCATTTTGACGTCTGATGCTCCGTCTCCCCGGCAGGTGAGTTTCAGCCTCCCCGTCCTCTGAAAACGGTCAAATCTCCTCACCTAAGACATATCTGTCATTTTACACATATTTACAGACATATTTAACATTTTTTGGATCATCCTTGACTGACAGAGCAGGTGAATAATCACAGCTAGCTAACAGCATGAGTGAAACCTGAAGGCTAACAGCGGACCACGTTACAGTGAAGTGACCTTTGTGCTGATAATCAATGATAATGACCTGATAATACTCGGTGCTATCTTAGAAATCTCTTCAGATATTAAACACATCACCTGCTGTGTAGATGTGTGAGAAAATGCATATAAAACTCATAGAAATCCAGTTTTCATGCTACAAAAGAGCCATAAAAACCATCACCGATGCTGCTGTCCTGTCCATCCTGATGGATGGTGTTTTTGAGAATAAAGGACTAAATTTGTAGTAAAATAAGTTCAATTTCACAAGTCACATGTTTATAGATACTGGTATGCAGAAGCATAACAGCTGCACTGCCTGGGTTCTCCAGGCGTTCTGCAGGTTCTGTTCTCTGTGTTTAGGTGATGTTGTCTCCAGGTTTTGCTTCTGTCCTCTACATCATGAGCTCCACTGGCTCTGACCCTGCAGGCTCTGTCTTCTGGCTGTCTCGTTCTGCAGGTTCTGTCCTCTCAGTCTTTGTTCTGCAGACTCTGTTCTCGATCTGTCTCGCCCTGCAGGATTTGTCCTCTAGTTTTGTTCTGCAGGTTCTGTCCTCTAGTTGCTGGTTCTGTCCTCTACGTCTGTTCTGCAGACTCTGCTCTTGACTTGTCTGTCCTGCAGGTTCTGTCCTCTAGCTGTTTTTCTGCATATTGGTCTCATTTGGTTCCACCTGCGGCGCGTTCGCTGACAGTGGGAGAACAGAAGCTGCTGTTGATCTGGTGTCGGTCCAGAGGGAACCTGCTGACACTGTGACCGATCTGTGTTTGTGTCCATTACAGTCTGGCAGGCGTCCAGTCAGTCTTTCCATCTGTCTCCCTCCAGTGTTTCCACTCTGCTGGACTTAATTTCTTTCTTTCTCCTCTGACGGATAATTCACCGTCTGGCTGCTTGAATCCCCGCTGAGATGAATAATCTGTTCTTCAACAGAGAACCGGCTCAGAAAACAGAACACAGTAAAACATCACAGACATTTATTTCACCGCTTTTCTGTTTCCTTGTTTGTTCTGTTCTTTATCTTGTCTTTGTTTTCTCTTTCACTCACTTACTGTTGAAATGAAATTCATCTTCAGTAAATAATCCAGACTGTGTGCCCAGGACGTAGACTGGACTCAGTCCCAGCCTTTGAATGTCGGCACACGTGATGACGGAGGGAATCACAGTCGCTGTGTTGATGAAAAATTCATTTTTCCAGACTGTTCTCAAGGAACAAAAACAGCCATGTGGTGAATAATGTATGTGTGAAGTCTGCAGGCAGAGGAGGACTTTAACTCTGTGGTTTATTAGTGAGAAGCTCCTAACGAGCCCAGTTTGAGGCAGAGTTGTCCGTTAGCTTCCCGCCTCCTGATTGGACGCTCTCTCTCCCCCTCTGGCTGCTGACTCTTGGCTTTAATGACAGAAACTTCCTGACTTTTGCTTTTCTCCATCACTGAGCCTCTCTCAGCGTCAGTGTGGCTGATTCACTCCTTTCCTCTCAGCTGACTCCCCTCTTTCTGTTTACTGTCTCTCGTGACCTTTCCTTCGTCCCCCCTCTTTATGACTCTTTGTTTTCTGTATTTGTCCTCTCTGTTACACTGACGTGAACGTTGGCTTCGTTTGGTCGGCTGTACATGTGGAATTTCATTTACTTTCCGTCATTCAAAATCCAATAGGGAATAAGAGAGAAACATCCAGTATTAGACCTTTAACGGCTGCTGCCGGTATGCAAAACCCAAAGATGCTGCTTGTCGCTGAAGTTTTTAAGACAACTTTTGGCATTTGTCTAGCGAGTCTTTGTGTATCTGCACTGTTGAGAAATGTCAAATGTCCAGCCTCTACCGTCCTGCAGGTGTCCTGCTGACATATGAAAATAATGGACTCTGTGGAGGAAGCCTGCTTCACACGAAGTCACGCTGTGATGGTTTGGTGCTGAAATAAGCAGTAACAGTGCTCTTGGTGGATCATGAATCCTTTCTTGTCTCCTTGTCTTCCCTTTTGTCTTCCTCCTTTCCTTGATTTCATCTCATCCACTCTTCATGTTCCACAACAGCTTCCCACTCCTCCTGTCCAGTTTTCCTAAAGCTGACCTCCTCCCCTCCCCTCTCTGAGACTTTACTTGACATCTGATAGATAAGTGATGCCCCCTCCCTCCCTCTCTCCCTCCCTCCCTCCCTCTGCTGATGGATTTTGGTGGCAGGAAATGTTTGGTGAATCTTTCGATCTCTCCTCGTCGTCTCGTCTCTGACTGGGTGGTGACTGTCTGCAGTGTTTCCTCACTCTGATCAAATCATCGGAGCTGCTGATGTGGTGTCGGCCACTAAGTGGTGAGAGAGGTTTCCAGAAAGACCTTTGGAAGAAGTCCACTGTACTCTACTACTGACTGTCATTGTACTTTAAGACAGTTTTCCATCATCTTTCAGACCAAAAGGAAGGTTTTTTTCCGCTTGTGTCTCAGCCTTTAGCCTTTCTATTTCTGGATGATGTTTGTGGGGCTGCAGCTAATTTCTAAATTCAGATTTAACTTCTGCAGCTTAAACACCAGGGGTGTGGTGAAAAATCACTTAAGTGTCATGCTAACTCATAATGAGACTTAACATTAGCATAATAGCATCCTGACGCGCTAACATTATCTTAACGAGCTGTTTTATTGGCGTGCTGAGCATGAAGCAACATTAAACACACAGACATGTTATTTCAGGCTTCATATGTGAAGGATGTTGATTTAAAGTCTCACAGACTCTGCAGTGATTACCATAAAGATAAACTGAAATGTAAAGCAGTAAAACTTGAAACGCATTCAGCGGTCTGCCGGCACAGATGGTTGTCGCCATGAAATCCTCCTCAGAGCGTCGGGAAGAAAGGACTCGTTTGGATGTTGTGTTGTAATGTTCTGCCCATGTGGCTCCACTCTTTTTAACTTTCAGTTTAAGGGATAAGTTTGGTCTGACAGGATGTGAAACACCTCATTTAAAACGCGGTCGTGTGCAGCTGACGCGTGTTCAGCTTTATTAGCTGATCTTCATGCTGCACTGAAATTAGTTAAAGTCGCTCACGCGTGTTTTCCGTGTCACAAATCAAAGCACATGTCGAGACAGACAGATTTTTTTTTTTGCTGTTATTCAGAAAGCATTGAGCTTCAATAAACCAGCACTGCAGCTTTGTCCTGCACCGCTGTTACACTTTTCTTTTACTCATTAAGACTTTCCTCTGCCGTCTCGGATGTAGGCCGTGTTTAACCAGCCTTCATGTGAGGTTCTGTTATAAAAATACTTTTTGGCCCTCAGATACTCAAACAAGCTGCTTATTAGCTGCAGGAGCTGCTGGATTCCCAGAAGTAGGTTTCCTGACCTGTTTGGATGAAGTGTGCTGGCAGCAGAGAGAAAGAGCCGCTTTGTGGCAGATTAATGGTGGTGGTGGGGGGTGTACTGAAGTGAGTGGGGGTCCACAGCTCCCATACAACAGCGATGTTGTCCGTGCCAAGTTGCCATGAAACCAGAAGGGCTGGGGGGGGTGGGGGGGGTGGGGGGGGGTGGGGGGGGGGTGGAACGAGGACTAAAAGGCTCTAACAGGCTCCCGGGCAGCACATGGTACCTTCAGCCGTAACTCCTGAGCTCATGTGGTCGAGATGAGCTCAGACACATTGTGCATTGATTGTATGCTGTGGTGTTTATATTGATTCTGATTGGCTGATACACCAGTGGAGCTGCGGGACACATCTGGCCAAATATTTGTGGGAGTGCAAAAGCAAAACAGACTCCAAAAAACGCAAAGTCCAAAACCATCAGAGGATTCTGTGAGTGTGATGGAGGAGAAGATCAGACTGTACCGTCTGTAGGAGAGGCTCATTCAGGCATGCTCCTGGTTCATTCAGCCATACAGTGTGTGTGTGTGTGTGTGTGTGTGTGTGTGTGTGTGTGTGTGTGTGTGTGTGTGTGTGTGTGTGTGTGTGTGTGTGTGTGTGTGTGTGTGTGTGTGTGTGTGTGTGTGTGTGTGTGAGGAGGGTGTGTGTGTGTGTGTGTGTGTGTGTGTGTGTGTGTGTGTGTGTGTGTGTGTGTGTGCACTCTGAAACACCCTCATGCCACACTGAAACCACGGTTGGTTAATATAGGCCATAGGTTCAGTGTATGTCTGTTGTTTTGTAACCCTGTTACAGACCATCATCCACTGGCTGTGTTGCCCAAAATGCCTGTTAGATTTTTTTTCCCGACGTTTTGAAATGTGAGAAAATGCTGTCCGTGTTGGCAGAGTTTCAGTGTGAGCCGCTGTTCATTCATTTAGCAGCATTAGCCTTGTGAATATTAATCTGAAGCTTCAGTGCATTTCAGATGAACTCTGCTGCACGTACCTGATCGCTTTGGCCCGGATCAGCTGGTGTGAAAGCTGTCAATCAAATCCTGCCTTAAAAGATGCGTCTCGGTCCGCCTCCAAGCAGTTCTCCTGCGGTATGAAAGGAAAACAGGCCAACTGCAGGATTTGTGGCAACATGAGTTCGATAGCTAACATAACATTGAATCCATCTGCTGATCATGAACTGTCAGGGAAGCGATGGTTCGAGTGATCTGTGGGCAATAAGCAGCGTATTTATAAATGAAAGATCATTCAGTCAGGTGGTGTGTGTGCACATCATCACACGAGTCCAAAAAAATAGATACGTTTTTGGCTAATGTAGTGAATTAAATACGTGACAAATCAAGATGCTCCATCACATCGATTTCATAAAAATGAGGACGTCCAGCTCACAGTGCTGTGATATCAGATAACTGCTGTGACGTCTCCCACTCGGCAGCATGTCTAAGTCCGCTGGCTGCTTCCTCTTCTGTCTGACTGGATATTTAGGCTAACAGTGAGCGTCTGGACGTCAGGCCGGGAGGAAACCTGTCGCTCAGCCTCCGCAGATCAAATATCCTGATGCCCAAATGCACCCAGCATCAAGCCAGCAGCCGTAAATAATGAAAACACTTCGGCTAAATGCGGCTTTTCTATTTTGATAAGTCCTCCTGACTGAGGTGGAGTCAGAGACCGAGCTGTGTCCTCGACGGGCCCATCAGACCCATGTTATTCAGTTAAATTAATATCAAAGATGGCTGCCCGCTCTCTATTTATGTATTCATTGACTCATTTCCCAACATGTTTGCAGACAGTACGCCTTGATTTACACTGTAAAGCACGTCTCTGTCTGTAGGCTGGAGGTGAACAGCCAGATATTGACTGAAGATGCAGGAAGTCGTGGGCATTAGTCTGCAGATCTTCCCCCAGTAATCAAACAGTTACGTATATGGCAGCCTGTGTGCACCCTGACAGGCAAAAAAAGCCTCTGAGCTTAGTGAGCACAGTGATTGCTGGCATTGACTGAGATAAGAACACAGTTCAGGGCTTTTCTCAAAGCAAAGGTCAGACTCTGAGGTGTCTGCGTTTAGCTGAAGTCAGAGTAAGACAAGCCTTCTGCACATAAGTACAGTAAAAGTACTTGTTGTATTTACATATATGTAACGGCTGAACCTTCTCTGCTTGTCTAATGTTGACGTTGTAAAGAAGGAACCACGTCGCCTCCTTTCAGTGCAGCTGTAGTCTGGGAGCCCACTGGCGTAGCAGCAGTGGAGCAGCAGAGCACAGATAATGTTTTATCATCATTCTTTAAGATCCTTTGTGATCTGGAGGCCACGAAAGCAGCTTGTTTCTGTGCTGCAGGTTTTACAAGATGGCAGAAGGAGCGAGGGAATAAAAAAGGCAAGAGAGGAGGAGGAGGAGGGTATGTTACTCTGCCCTCTGCCAAGAATATCTCTGTCCTCTGATGATCAGCATGTAGAGACTGAAACCATGAAAGGCTCAGAGGAGGAAAACAAGGACGTGATGGAGAGAAGATGAAGAGACAGACGGAGGACAGCTGAGCTTCATCGTTCCAGCAGTTCAGAGCACCTAAGAGCAGATGAAGAGCGTCCGTCCAGACTGCTGTGTTTACTCTTCTCCTCGCCTGCCGCCCATAATCCCTTGCTGTTTGGGGCTGGTGGAGGTTGTCAGAGTCCTCTTCCTCACCTGGATGAACACTGAAGACTTCAGATCTTCGTATCGATCGATCGATCTCCAGCACAGTCACACAAAGCAGCGTCCTCACGAGCGCAGTTACATCACACGAGGCCTCGAGACTCTGCCCAGCAGCACAGAGTTCACTGTATCTGTGAGAGGGAGCGGTGAAAACCCAGCAACCGTCACGTTACACAACAGACCGGAGGCCAGCTGTTCTGATCGATCGCTCACTTAACAGGATAACAGGATAGAACGGAAATGAAGCTTAAAGACTAAAGATGGCAGAAAGAAAAAGTCCCGTTTCAAAGTTATGACTGAAAGTTGTTGGATGTGGTTCAGGCTGAGAGCAGCAGCCAGCCGATCAGGTTACTATTGATTCATTTATCATTGAGCCATAATGGAAGATGATCCTGAGCCACAGAGCCTGTGAGCTTTTTATTCTCAGCTGCCGAGAGCTCATCTTACATTTTTCAAAGCGGACGAGCCTTCGCCCTCCGTCCTCAGCAAGGGGAACCGTGAGATTAATGATGTCCGGCTTTCCGTGCACGGGGGGCTCAGCAGGGCCATCTGTTGTGTCGCTGGTCCATCTGTGAGTCCTGCTCGGGCAGCTTTGGGCCGTTTCCCAGTCTGAGAGCGTGAATGAAATGTGACCTCTCAGACTGTTCACACACTCACCTGAGAGCCCGGAGCAGCTCCTATAGGGAGACAGCAGCATCTGCCAGGTGACAACGAGGCTGTCGCCACACTTCTCGTCCTTATCAGCATCACACTGAGCCAGAAATACTAAAAAAATTATAAAATTATAAAGAATCTGACAAAACTACAGCATTCAAGGTCAAAGGTGATAAATATAGCTCGTACACAAAATGATGAATGGAATCAGAAATCAATATATTTGCACATTCAGTGCATGGACTGATTCATGTGCTGTTAATATTACAGAACAGATCAAATGCAACTTAAAAAATGCTCCTAGTGCAAGTAAGGAAATAATTAGTGTTTGTTAATTAACTGATTACAATCTAAAAGCACCATAAATAAAAAACATCAAATATATGTGAAAAGTGAAATATGATGAAAGACGAGGACCCAGATGGATGCAGTTGACCTTCTCGAGCCGGCGGCCCTTGATTCCTCTCAGCTGAGTGAGCGGAGAACTAGAGCATGAGGACATTGATAAGTCGCTGTGAGACTGATGTACAGTGGAGGAGGAGGAGGAGGAGGAGGAGGAGGAGGAGGAGGAGAAAGATGCAGGAATAATAACAAGCTAATGGAAAGAAGGCGTGGGAGGTGGAAGGCTGGGGTCACACAGAGGAAATATTTGATGCAGATAAAGTTTAGGTCTCATCATTTTTAAGCACTGAAGTTATAAATAACTGAAAGTCAAAGATTGGATCGATAAACAGGTTTTGTCTTTGCTGAGAAAACAGTTTTCAGCTGCAGCTAATTAACGTGATCAGCCTGAAAACGAGGCGAGCAGCAGATATGAAGCATTGATTTGATGTATCTGACATGTTAGATTCAAGTCAGCTGACTCACTCACGGCTCACCTGCTGGTTTCCTTTTGTCCCGTCGTCCAGTTACTCACAGACCAGCAGCGAATGAGCTGCATCTGATTTAACCTGCCTGCAGTGTTTTATGAGGGAGGCGGGCCGAACAGATGGTTTTACATGAAACATTCAGTTTTAGGGAATACTGCTTCAAATCAGCAAATCCTGCATATTGAATGAGCGTGGTTGTTTTTAGGTCTTCATCTGTTAACTACAGTGATCACAAGAGCCACACCTGCACAGGTGAAGGTGAGGATTTGTCCATTTTCAGATGAGGACAGATAAGAAATGTGTTTCTAGTTGGTTTTTCTCCAAGTAAAGGTGAAGTGAAAAACCTGAGACGTGTTTGGACATATTCTGTGATGTTGGCAGTTCCCATCAAATATAAAAGCTCCTGGTTTCCATCACACACATACACACACACACACACACACACACACACACACACACACACACAGTAGTCCAGTTTTTTCTTGTTTTATGGTGGATTTTCTTTCCTGTAAAGCTTGGATCAAGTTCAGCTCTGTCTCTGCTGAAGTTACAGAGCTCATAAACACAGCTGCTGGCAGGCAGACATACTGGTACGCTTCCACATCTCCCATCAGTCCACCAGTCGGTCAGCCTGTTCAGCCAGAGCTGATCAGTCACCTCTAACACTGGTGACAACATCTGCAGCCACTTCAGCAGCGAACTGATGGGGCACATTTTTCTCTCAAAGGTCATTCCAGTTTTTCTAACATCCTTCAGGAGCGACACTGGATCATTAAACACACGGAAACGCTTTGAGCTCGTCCTCACAAACTGACTGAGACGCAGCAAAAAAATAACACTTTGTCCATTTCTCTGCATTGACAGTCGTCATGATGCACTGCTCAACCACTATGTGCGTGTTGCGTTCAGGGACCTCTTGGACATGTTAGACTACTATGCTGTTATTTTCTTTTATCACTGAATCTATAAATTGCCTTGTAGACCTGAACAGACTGTGTGAGGCCAGAGGTTTTCCATCACAGGTCAATAGTTTAAGCACACAGTTGATTGGTTGAGAGCTAAACACACCAGGTGAATACATGACGTTTTCCGTGATGAGCGTCGGCAGGTCTGACCGTGACGCTGCAGCTGCTCAGTGGACGTGAGTGGACTGTTGTTTCCTGGCTGTTCTGCTGTGAACTCCATTAGTGAAAGCGACCTGTAAGCGCTCTGAGCTCGTCATGGGATCCTTTATTGATATGGATCCGTCGATAACTCGGCTGTCAAGGTCGGGAACGCTGGAACGTCTCTGTAGCCGCAATCCCTCTGCAGATCAGTGGAGGTGTTTTAAAGCAGCAAAACAAGACATTTCTCTGTGCTGCTGGTAGATTTCTGACACATACACCCACAACATACTCAGAGACTAAAGCATAAACAAAACAAAATCTTCTGACAGGAATTACAGTGCCTAACGAGAAATGTAGGCGAACACTAGCATGCTAACATGCTACATTAGCATTACACCTGCTACACATCAGCATGTTAAAGGCACGTCACAGTGTGTGTTCATGATGACGAAGGAACATGTCGCCCAGTGTAACAGTGTGCGTCTTTGATGAAGTTTTAATAGTTTATGGACAACAGCGCAGCTTTAAGGCACAGAGATGAATGAGGCGTTTTTAATGCTCAGAAAGGTACATTCAGTGAACATGTCTGAACATGACGTTCGATGATTATTTTCCTTCTCTGCTGTTGATTTATTGTTCGTTTCACTCCACCCAGGCTCGCTGCAGTCAGTGAACCTGCGTGCAGCTTCGGTAATCTCACTTAAGCATTTTCTTATCCATTAAACAGATGAAGAGTTTACACCTGGGCTGTCGCTCACTGATTCAAATGGACTCTCTGGCTCACAGCCAAAGACAGAAAGCTTCAGTTTTCCTGGTGAAACAGGAAGTGACCCGCGATCAGACTCAGCATGTGCGTCTCTGTCCAGAACGCACACACACCTTCAAGAGAAAAATAGTCAGATCCAAGCAAAGAATGGCATTTATCAACCTTTGAGAAATATGAATGAGTGTTTTATTGCTGCTCCTTGTTCCCTGCTGCTGGTGGGAAGCTTCAAATTGCTGCAGTGCTTCATTATGAACGGGTGGGTGGTCACATGCTGACACTTTGACCCCAGTGACCCGTTGGCCACCTCACAAGTTCACTGGGAAAAGACGCCACGTGCTGAAAACGACCTTTACCCTCTGATGTAATGTGTGTCTTTGCTCTGTGGGAGGGTTTTGTTCAGACGTTGCTGCTCTGTAGTGAGTGAAATGACAGAATTACCAGCTGGTATTTGTCAATAGTAAAACAACAAACAGCATTTAAGACAATAAAGCTTTTGTTTGTGTGTGTAAAAGTAGGTGAACAGCATGTATTTTATCATTTTTCTGTACGAGGTGGACACACACACAGAAAGACAGGGTCAGGACTGCAGCTCAGCTTCAACTTGAACAGAGTCCAAGATGAAGAAAGAGACATGATGATGATGATGATGATGATGATGATGATGATGATGATGATGATGATGATGATGATGATGGAGAGAGAGCAGAGCAGAGCAGAGGCAGAGATGGACGGAGAGGAACTGAGAATCTCATTATCTCTCTGTCATGACCTCGTTCATCAGTCTTCATTCCTCCTGTGTGTCCTTGGTATCACAGCAGTGTGTCTGCTGCAGTACAGCTGCACACACACACACACACACACACACACACACACACACACACACACACACACACACACACACACACACACACACACACACACACACACACACACACACTCGTAATGGAGGAAAACATGGCCGCCTGGTCTGTATCATCATGACTGCGGATTTCTGAGTCTGCGTTTTAAAGCGTGTTGAGAACAGGCCGATTGGAAATGCTGCGTGTGGGACTCTCCCGCTGTGCAGGCCGATGTTTCCCAGCTTTCGTCTGAACTGCTTCACGCTCGACAGCGACCGCGAGGGTCAGCGAGCGCCCTGGAGAAGGAGGGTTAATCCCAACTCCTTCTCTGCATGGCTGAGGGGATAACAGTCACAGTCGAGTCGTTTAACCTCACGTATGCTGTTCTTAACAACTGGTTTCTGTGATGATTAAAGGAAGTTTAGACTTACACCAGTCAGCTCATGTGAAAGTAACTCACTGACAGTAAGACAGTAAAGGACCCTGAAATGAAATGTTTTGTTTCTTTCAGGAGGAGTGAGCCCTCCTCTTAAAGGGAAACACTAATCACGTCGTTTCTTATTGATAAGATGTCGGCTGCTTTTTAATTTTAAACATCTCGTTATGACAGATGCTGGTTAGGTCGGTTCACATAATGAGACGAGTTTAAACTTGTACTCCAGACTGGACTGACAAAACCAGAGACTGACCCAACCCTTCAGGTAAATGTCACCGTCCTGTCAGCTAACGGGAACGTTATGTAACTGTTAAGCTTTTGCTGAAGTGATTTCCCCATCGTGGGTGTTTGTAGGTGTGATGATGCAGAGCTCATCGCTGCTCTGTCTGCCTTTATTTATTTATGTAGATAACAGTGACCGAGTGGAGCTTCTGGGGCTGCGATGAGTCTTTATTCTTCTGTTTCTCGGCCTGTGACTGACGCAGCAGTGGGGAAGTCATGAGTCAGCTTAATGCATCTTTTCTAGGAAACACAGTTTATGTTCCTCTTTAAAGGCAGTGTGTGATGGGAAAATGTTGAACAGTCTAACATTTGGTTGACTCTTTGTTTAGAGATGAGGAATTGTGCTTCTGGGTCTCTGGAGGTTATGTGATTCTGTGAACATGATAATCATGTGTGAAAATGGAACTGTAATCTAGTAATGCAGTTGACTATTAGTCTAATAAAACTGCTGGAGGTTGAATATTTGTAATTTCAGGACGCTCTCCTTCATAAGATCCAGCGATGACTCTTCGACTTGTTTCTCTCACGCTGAAATCACAAGTTTTTCAGCTGTTCAGCCTCACTTTGTTGTGTTTGGGATAAACACAAGAGCTGTTTATATTTAGGAGCCAGACAACTTGTGACGCTCCGTCAGACCAGGATACGGTGGCCTTGGGCGGACAAATGACTGAGGACACTTCTTCTTTTGTTAGCAGCATGTATTAAGACTGCAGGGCTGGAAGAGGTTTCTAAATTAAATAATGTTGATTTCTGGGTGTTTTTTATGTAATTATTTATTATTATTATTATTATTATTATTATTATTATTATCATCAACCTCAGCTGCACTTGGTGTTTAGCGTTGATTAGCAAATATTAGCATGCTAGCCTGCTAAAGTACAACAGTGAGCATAGCATGCATGTTGACATTAGCTTGTTTTTTTGAATATGTGTACATCTTTAAAAATGTAAGCAAACATGCCAATGTCACCTGGTTCCAGCTACATAAATGAGGAATTTTCCTCCTTTTTTGTCTTTTATCACAATGAACTTAATATCTTTTTTGCTATTGCACATTTTTTTAGACAAAACAAGCAACTTATTTCATACTTTTACTATTTTCTGTCCGTTTAAAAACAAAATTCTGAAGGAAATGATCAGGAAAATTACTGGCAGATTAATCAAGAAGAAGTGTTTCTTCAAAAAGAGAAAGTGACCCTCCACCCAAAATCTGCCTTTTCAGTAACAAACACTCACAAACACCCCCGCAGACCTCAAACAGGCCTGCCTTGTTTTCATTCCTGCCTCAGGGTTTGTCTCACCTGTGTGTGTGTGTGTGTGTGTGTGTGTGTGTGTGTGTGTGTGTGTGTGTGTGTGTGTGTGTGTGTGTGTGTGTGTGTGTGTGTGTGTGTGTGTGTGTGTGTGTGTGTCTTGCATAACATGATTTGCTCGATCACTATCTGTCGTTTTTGGTTGGAGGTGCAGGGACAGCTGATGGCTTTTATTCGGGCGTGGCGTGTTTGTGTGTGAGAGACACACCTCTGCGCTAACCACATTGTCAGCACACGCACACACACACACACACACACGGCTGAACTCACCCTGCAGTGTTGAAGCTGCAGATGAGTCCAGGCGCCACGTTCTTCAGCTGCTAATCACAGTTTGTGTCAGAGCTGCTGCCTCTGGATTTTTCCACTGACTCACAGCTGTAAATTATCTTCTATAGAGGCTCGCAGGTGTGTTCACTCATCAACCATTTCAGGATTCGTGGTGGAAGTCTTCAGGGGACCTTTCTGTTAGCTATGCCTAAAATGTCCAACATCCAGTTCAAGCATGAACCCAGCTGCGAATGCTTGCTGTGGCTGCAGATTCATTCGCAGCGTTTCAGTCAAAGATGAACAGACTTGATACCAGACGAGCTCGCTGTGTTGTTGCTGCACAGTAAACATTTAAAACTCAAAGCTAAGCTCAGTTAACCTGTTCAGTTACTTGTCTCGTAGCTAACGAGCAGGCTGATTTTCAGATCACCAGCCACCCTTTGGTAACGTGCTGTGTGTTCTCACTTCACATCCTGACGATCCACATCCCCGTACGCCGCAGCGAAGCCTGTGACACGACGGTTGCTTCATCTCTCTCTCTTGTCTCTTTCCTGTCCAGCTCCTCAGTGTCTCCATGGTGAAGTGGGCGGGGTCTGATGTCAGCCCCTCCTCTTGACGACCCTCCCAACATGCCCACCATGGTTTCCAGGCTGCCCAAGTTCGGCTCACGGCCCAAACCTGCACCACCCTCCAACAGCAGTCAGATGGGTCCGGCCGCCGCCACGAGCACTTACACCTTCACCAGCACCGCCGCTACCAGCACCCGCCTGACCAACGGCTTCTACCACCACCCCGGCCCAGCAGGCGTCAACGGCAGTTTGACCGCACCCCCCATTTCTGTTAAGCAAAATGGATTTATCAGAGTGCCGACTTCGTTTTCCTTAAAATGGAGGAAAGAGAATGAGACGGTGGAGGACAGAGCGGCCGACGGAGAAAAGGAGTTTAGAAGAGGAAAGGGCGGGAACGTCGGGCAGAATCAAGGTAATAACATCCATCAGTATTATTCCCAACGGCAGCAAGGATCACCAGCTGTGTCACAGCGTGACGCCAAGAAGCCAGCCACGTCCTCTGCGGGGAAGGGATGTGGTCTTGCCCATCCTGTGACATCATCCTCATCGCCATCACCGCAGTCCAGCCCCAGAACACTTCCTGTGTCTAAAAGTGGATCCAAACCCAGCCAAACTGCATTCGGGCTGGTCAGTGGCACAAAACAAGCTCTAAATGGTCTCTCTGGATCCAAAGCGCGGAGCGGAACCAGCGGTTCTCTGAGACGGCCTCAGAGCTTTGCTCGTGCTGGTGGCTCTAGGCCGGGTTCTGGTCCTGGTTCTCGATCTGGTTCCCCTCTCCAAAACAAGCCGCAGGCCAGCCGTTCTCACTCCAGTGACAGCCTCGGATCTGCTCCATCCGCCCCGCTGACCGAAAGCGATCGTTTTCGCTCGCGTAGCCTCACCCAGGTCCGACGGCAGCCCTCCCCCACCCTCACTCCTTCCTCCACTTCGTCCTTGCTCTCCCGCAACCCCACCGTCACCCGCTCCTACTCCATCAACAGGACTGGCGGGCGAGGACCGAAGGAGCTGACGTCTTCCTCCGCTCAGCCTCCACCCAGAGGCCACCTGGCAAAGTCTCCCGTTACGAGCCAGACCCCTGAAGGAGGCAGAGGTGGAGGGGCCAGAGTTCAAAGCTCTGCTCTTCCAGGGAGATCAGGGCTCCACATTCCCTCCCTCCTGCCCCCCTCAGCCTTAAAGAAGCCCCTCCTACCCAGCCTTAGCCCCACCCACAAGCCCAGTGGCATCAGCTATAAGCTGTCACGCCCGTCACTCAACAAGCAGTCCCGCCCCCTGCGAGTGACCCCAGCCAATGTGTCGGGAGGTGACCTGGACGGACTGACGGCACGGAGAAACTCAGTGGAGACGCCTTCTACGACAGATAACAGCCCAGGTTTGACGTCTTCATCCACCTTCTTCAAACCTCTCATCTTCTTCCTTTCATCATCTTTTCTCCTCACATCCATCATGTTGTGTGCAGCATCATCTGAACTAATCTCATATTTTAAAATGTTTCGTCTGTGATGTCTCATGTCAGGTCTCCCATCTCATCTGTTTCCTTCCTCTTCATGTCTTTGTTCTTATCCCTTCGCTCCCCGACTATCAGATAGTACCCCAGAGGCTCCAGAGACAGAGGGGCTGACTGCAGAGCCGGGATCCCAGGGAGAGGTGTCCATTGTGGGGGAGACGCTGGAGGACATGTCCCTCTCCTCCAACTCGTCTCTGGACAGAAATGACACCAGTCAGGAGTATATGGATGACTTTGACAACCTCGGTAAGAGAGGACAGACAGACAGTGGTTTAAACTGTGCATGCACTGAATCAGCTGACTTCTTCTTTTCTTTGTGTTTGTAGGAAACGGAGGGGTGGGAATCCTGCTGCTGTCCTCTAAAAATGATGAAGATGACTCAGGGCTCGACCAGTCGTGCGCCAGGTTTGATGACGACAAGGTGGCTGTCAGTGGTGTTACCAAGGCAGCGGGACTCTGTTTCCTGGACGACGGCGTGGACTGGACCAGTGTGAGACTCAGTGGTGAGTTTAATGTCAGGTACAGGTGAGGAAACATTCAGGAGACACATTTTTAAATGTTGTGTTTCTCTCCAGGTGAGCGAGGGGAGCATCAGCTGACCCGACTCCCCCATCGGAGAACGTCCAGTCAGCCGGACTACCACGAGCAGGTACGGCCACGAGGCTGATCCGTCTCCAGTGTGTCCATCCATCCAGGACGCTTAAAGATGTCCACATCCTCTCTGTCCTCTGTAGGGCGGGTCTTCCCTGGACCTGTCCCCCTCGGACAGCTGCGGGTCCGGCGGGACCTACATGTGGGACGAGGAGGGTCTGGAACCACTGGGGGGCGCCGCCACGACCGCCTCCATCAACACCAACAGCAACACCACCCATCACATCGGCAGCTTCGACTCCGACCTCAACAGCATCGTAAGCCTGAGCCTGAACCCACAGAGTTACAGTCAGTTAAAGGTTCCCTGTCGCAGCGCTTTGAAGCCGGTTTTCTTTTCACACGGCGCGTTTTGGTGACCGTCACTGAGTGTAAAAAACACTTCTGTTCATTTATCAGGAAGCTCCACAGGGCTCCTGTAAGAGAGTAAGATGAAGGAAAGGAGGCGCTGATGGTTCATGACAGGGAGGAAGAAGTGTCTCTTGTTCAATATGCTGATTTTAACACACTCACATCAAAGTACAACTGAGACAAACCTCTGAGCTCTTTGATCCACTTCACAGGAGCAACAGCTTTCTTCCTGAATCAAACATTTAGCTCTTTTAAACCTTTAATTTTGGGATTTTTGTACTCTGACCGGTTCACTAAGGTGTGATCTGTCTGAGCTTCTAACAGCCGTCATCAAATGAGACACTTGACTACAGGTTACTGGATTAAATGTTGATGATGTCACGGCCTGAGCGGCGAAGTGTTGGTGTTGGCTGAACAGACAAAAGGACGAAGTGAAGCAGAGGAGAGGAGAGAGTTTAATATTCCAGCAGCATCGGCTATGTCCTGCCTCTCTCTCCTACTTGGGGCCAGTTTTCGGCTTCAGGAAGCAGTAGTTAAAGCAGCTCGTCTCGTTTCGGCGTCTGACGCCCCAAAAGAACAAACTGAACCTTAAACAGGCAGGAACAGGCCGTCGCTCACAGAGCTGAATGTCAGGCCGTCGCTGCTCTTTGCGATTGGCACGTGTTGCACATTTTTGAAGCGAGTCTGAACTCGAGGTCAAACTCCTCCAACCCTGAACGCTGCTGTCATTCTCATAGCTGACTCCAGCACAGTAGCACCTGAAGGCAACACAAGAAGTCCCACACGTCTGAGTTTTCCACCAGCACTTGAACTACTTTTTGCTTAGTTTTTGTAGTTATTGAACCCTGGTCTGAACAAAAACAGAGTCTTTTAAAACCACCTCATTTGCAGCAGATTCAGGCTGCCGTGATCATAATTTAGTCATAAATGATGAGACCATAAACAAGTCAAAAAGCACATTTCTCAGAGTCCTGGTGTCTTTAAATTTGAGATTCATAAACTTTCAGATCTCCAACAAACATCCAATAAGATGAGATGATTTCAACAGTTAAACAGTGATTGCTCAGTACTTCAGCGGGTCATCAGATTTTGCTGACATCCATCTTCTGAAGTCAGAAATCAGACCTGCATCTCTGCTCTCAGCACTCATCCATATTTAAACTCTGATGTTTATCTGCAGAGATCAGCGTCTGACTCGGATTTCAGCATCAGGATGGTCTGAGTGAAACCCTCTGCCGCCCCCGTGTGTCTGTTGCGTGAATTACAGCGTCCTCTGCAGATCCTCACAGCTCGAGGCTGTCTGTGACGAAGCCAGTCAGACATGTGTGAATCCAAACATTTCATTGGTGCAGAAGACCTTTTTTAAATAGCGGAGCATCAACAGACTTTCTGGACCTTCCAGATGTTTTCTAACACAGCTCTTTCCTTCAGTTAGTCGGCTCGTGGTTGAACTGTCCGTCGTCACCGGCCTTGACTGCTCTCATTGTCGCCGTCTCCTGTTCTCTTCAGTTGATGTACTTCCTGAATAGTGTTGAATGGATGTTAATGAGCTCTCTGTCTCCATGTGCTCTGTGTGCTAACGAGCTGTGGCTCTAACCGAGTGATTGACCCTAATGAGCTCTTAATGATCTGAGGACGTTGTCACATATTTTACACACCGTACAGACACAGACTGACCGTCTTCTTTATGCTGATCAGCTCGTCCTCTTATTGACAGCAGCTTATACGTTTGTTGACATAAATGTTATTATGAGTGTTTGAAATGAGCACCAGGGGTCAGTGTTGGTCTGAGGACAGGCTGTGCCCTGTGTGTGTGTGTGTGTGTGTGTGTGTGTGTGTGTGTGTGTGTGTGTGTGTGTGTGTGTGTGTGTGTGTGTGTGTGTGTGTGTGTGTGTGTGTGTGTGTGTGTGTGTGTGTGTGGCCTCCATACAAGTCTAATACATCGATTAGTTGAGAGAGCAGAGCGCTTGATGCTCTAACAGGATTCTGTCAGTAAAGCTGATGAACAGATTTCTGGATTAGATTCAGTTATGAAAAGAAAGCAGCTGAGACAAACCGTGAAGCGTGCGGGCCAAAACACCTTTTAGAAAGCTGACACAACATCATCGAGGCAGTGTGGGTGCAACATTAATGTTCCCATCAGTCGGCCATCTTCGGCGTTTACAGGCCGATGAGTGCAGCTCTGATGTCGGCTGTCGAGCGTCTCAACATGCCTGTAGACGTTAGTTCAGGGAATTTTCCTGCGTTAATGTTATGTGGTGCTTTAGCTGCTCGTCTGAAGGTTAATCCACAGAGTAAACAGCAAACACGAGAGCCAGTCCAGCTTCTGAATGATCAGCACAGTGATTGACCGACTGCTCAAGCATCCAGTTAGAGGAGACAACGACTCTGCACCTCATGATGTAGAAAACCTTCATTTCATCTCACCATCTAATGACGACCCTCCTATATTTCCCAACATTGTTATTATTATTATTATGACCAGGGACTCTGCCTTTCCATGCATGAAAATAAAGAAAAGTTTGCACATACATCCAGTCCAACGTCAAATTTACTCAGCTGGCACTGTGGGCTGATGGTGGCGCTACAGCAACCTGCTCAAGTTTAAACTTCAGCTGTTCAGTCTTTGTGAAAAGGCGTCTGTGTCGTGTAGATGAAGCACACAAATCCCCAGAATTTAGTCTCCTCCACGGACTTCTCGACCCTCGACCCTGACGATGACCTCGGTCATGGCGTGAAGCCGTCGGTGGTTCCTCGCCCGGCCGGCGGCTCAAGAGCAACATGCTGACTCGCTCTTCGTGTGTGAGGTCGTGAGTTTGAGACCTGAGTGATGCAGAATAAACAAGCTAACACTCCTCAGGCATCGCGCCGTGTGGATTAGAAGCATTTTTAATTTAAGAAGGTTTAAATAATTATGTTCTGGGCAGTTCAGCCGACAGACCCTCATGAATTTCTCATTTGTCTCCTCCTCTTCCTCATTTTCTTCTTCTTCTCTGCTCAGAACACCCTTTCTGCACACTTCTCCATACAGTAGGTTCATGTAGCCTTTAGCTTAGCTATTAGCCTTTATGCCTTTCTGTCCTTAGGGGCTTCCGTAGTCCATTAGTGTTAACTTCGGTGTGTTCAACAAACACAGAGGTTGTGAGTTTGAGACCCAGGTGATGCAGAATGAATTAGAGACATGTCTTCAAGGTTTAAAGACAACTTTGGACCACACTGTATTTCTCATTTGTCTTCCTCCTCCTCCTCCTCCTCCTCCTCCTCCTGCTGCCCAACCACGACTCACTGCTGTGCAGCAACTGTAATTTTCATTTAAATTCAGTTTACATCCACAAACTAAGTCAGGGAAGGAGGAGGCAGAAAGGAAGGGAAAGGACAAAGGAGACATGTGGAGGGGTGAGTTGAGAGATTCAAAGAGGAAAGGAGGTGAGAGGTCGAGAAGAGATGTATGTGGAGAGGAGGTGAAGAGGAGAAAAGGTAAGAGAGAAGTGATGAGGTGGGAAGAGGATGAAAAGAGAGGGAGGAGAAGAAAGAGACAAGGAATTTAAGGAGGAGGTTAACTAGAGAGAGAAGGAGTGAGAGGAAGAGCAGAGGAGAAGAAAGAAGATAGGAGAGGAAGGAGAGAAAGGGATGAGAATGAGGAGAAGGGAGAGAAAAGGAGGAGAGGAGATAAGAGAGGAGGAGGACAGCAGAAAGAGGAGATTAGGAGGTAATGTGTTGATGTGGATGACTGCTCTCAGCCACCAGGGACAGGCTGTGTGTGTGTGTGTGTGTGTGTGTGTGTGTGTGTGTGTGTGTGTGTGTGTGTGTGTGTGTGTGTGTGCGTGCGTGTGCGTGCGTGCGTGCGTGCGTGCGTGCGTGCGTGCGTGCGTGCGTGCGTGCGTGCAGCAGTTATTCATGGTGAACGTTTGGTTTCCTCTCAGGTTACTGTGGTGTGACTAAGCTTCTCCAGGCAGGAAACAACGACACAAACTGTGTGTGTGTGTGTGTGTGTGTGTGTGTGTGTGTGTGTGTGTGTGTGTGAAGTCAAACTCTTTGTTTCTGTTCTATGAGGTGAAGTTTGCTTTTGCTTTTTATTTGACTTTGATGTTTCTGTGTTTTCCTTGTCAGCAGGTCCGTCTCTGAATACTGTCCCACTTCCTGTCTGTGGCTCTCAGCTCAAAGCCCATTGGTTCCCACTGCAGACGTAAATCTTTAGATTCACGCTGCTCGCTGTAGTTTTTATGAACCAAACAGGAGGAACGGTGCGTGTGTTGAGGACTGTTCTTAAAAAACCCGTGAAGCTGGATCCTTTAGAGCTGGAGTAACGATTAGGAAACGGCCAGTAATGACGCTGAAGTGGAAGTCTTTGTTTTTCAGGCTCTTAAAGTTTCCAAACACGTCCGAATCCTCTCGCTCCGCCATTGTACAGACACACAAAAACTCATTCAGCCATTGATCAACAGGCTGAAAAGAGTCTCTGCTCACAGCGACGGGGAGGTCTTTCAGTCTTTCATCAGCATCTAGTTGAAGCTCACGCCGTCCTTCATACTGTAGCTGCTATTTCACAGCAGGAGGAAAGAGATTGGTTTGATTTTTGTTCTTTTGTGCGTTTTCACAGGGTTTTTACTTTGAGTCTGTTTCACCTTGTAGAAGGAGACAAAAAACCCTGTTGGCATGGGGCTCGTATCGGCGGGTCTCAACCTGCAAGTCTGCCGTGTCCGTAGTTTGTAAAGTAAAAACTGTGTTTCAGATGAGCGATGACAGAGGAGGTCAAAGGTTGTCACACACCTGCACAGCATCTGTTAGTTGATTTAAATGAGCTGCACATGTGTTTATCCTTGCACAGTCTACCTGCAGGTCTGACTGGTCTCGTCCGAAGCTGGCGATGTTAGCGACGAGTCGTGGAAGCGTTGGATTGTGTAGCAGTGACCTCCGTTCTGACGCCTCTGTACCTCAGTGTAGCTGAAGAGCGGTTTCAGTGACCTGACACTGTGTTTGTGTGTGGACCAAAGGCCCAAACGCAGAGACGAGGCATCAATCTCAGCCGTCTCAGAGCTGCGCTGCCTCCGCGTCTATTTCCTGCTCCTGTGAGCGTAGAAATTGGTATTTGTGTTTGGTCTTGGCTGGTAGATTTCTCCTGTTAGATGTTGGTGTCAGACTGGTGGCTGGAAGCTCACTGGTGTCGCTGTTTACTGTTGATGTTTTAGATCACTCGTCACAAGCTGGAGTGTTGAAGTATTCAGCATGTTTGCCAAAGGTAGGAAATATAACACAGCAGATAAAAGACCACGTGTGTCTCTCTGCATCCTTCAGGACATCTTGAACAACCTGGACTCTTGTGACCTGGATGATGATGACCTCATGCTGGACGCAGACGGCCTAGAAGACGCCTCGCTGCACAGCGGTACGTCTGTTTGTAAGCATGTGTGTTTGAATAGACGTCACAACGTCACACAAAGTGCAATCATTCACCTTACAGGTAAAACAACGGGTTCAGGTTAAGAGCTGAAACAGAGAGTTCAGGTTAGCTGACAGTTAGCAGCAAGTTCTTCTTCTGCTGGGAAACAAAAATGCACAGAGGATTTAAGATAAGATAAGATAAGATAAGATATAACTGTATATTATCAGGACACAGTGAAGTTCATGGTGTCTGGCTGGTTTTGTGAGGACATCTTAACTCTGAATGCACTCGTTCATGTGTGATAACTCCTGTTGGACGGTGCTGCAGATGGAGATGGGATCTCCCACATGGCTCAGTGGAGGATGAGGCAGCTCTGCTGGGGAACGCAGGACGTCCACAACGACAACGAAAGGTACTTTTTCTGTTTGCTTGATCAGCCTGCGGAGCGGTCGTCACATTCAGGCTGACTGGGGCTTCAATGACCAAACACTGCTCAGAAATGTGTGTCCAAATGTTGTTTTTTTAACCAGAAAACACTTAACGTGTCCTCCCAATTATACTGCTGACGTTTGAAGCTGTGGGAGGAAAGGTCAGGAAGGGTCGTTTCAAAGCTGAGCAGTTTGTCCTGATGCCGAGTGTCGAGGAAAGGTCAGAAAGTGTCGAGGCGGCTCGTTAGGAAACTGAAAGATTGGTGTGCTGTTTGGGGCGAGAAGGAAAGTCACAGGGTTCCTGAAATCACGAGTTTTCTGCCTGATGTGAGTGTGTGCATTCAGCAGTGTGTAAGCCTTTGTGGGATATTCTGGTCACAGACAAACAAATGAATGAACCAGAGGAGGAGGTCATGACCTCTGCTCACTGGAAGGGGGAGTAAGAAACTGTAGCTTTGAGCCAAATGTTAATTGAAACAGCTTTTCATTGTCAGAGCCCTCCACAGAAGAGATTCACTGGCTTTCTGAATCTCCACACAGCATTAAATGTGCTGCTTTTCCTCGTGTCTCTTCACGTATCACAGCTCAGAGTTCACTGCATGAATGTTAGAGTCAGCGCTGATTTCCATTAAGGCTCAATAATAAGAAAACAGACAGTGCAGGAGAATAAAAATCACAGTGTGGTTACCGCGCAGCGTGAGACAAGAGTGAGTCGTCCCACGTTTAATGTCATGAAGGGCAAAGACGAACAGAAAGTGTTGAGTTTAAAGAACTGAGAGCAGATCTCAAGTTTTCGAGTTTGAGTTAGCTTTGAATCACAGCGTACTGTGTGTACATATCAAATCATATGAGAGGAGGAGACTCTCGCCTCTGACTGCAGGACAGGAAGCATTTTGGGTCATGAATAAATGCTAAAATGTGAGCGCTAACGGAGTCTCTGACCGTCATGTTCTCACACACTCCTGTCGTCCCCTCAGTGATTTCCAGTGCTACAAACTAACTGAGGATCCTGGGAATAAGAGGACGGACACGGCCAGGGACAGTGACCTCATTCTGGACCTCTGTCCAAGGTGAGTCAACATGTCCTCGGTGTCCCTCTGCACTGAGACCAGAGCTCACAGTTGAACGTGTGTCCATGTAGATGTGCAGTGTTTCTCGCTCGTCCCTGAACGCAGCACACAGATTTGTAAATGTGAAGACTTCTTTTGTGTCCCCTCAGGTCTGCCTGTCTGTCCCCTGGTACTCCTGTTTTGGGTCTGGATCTGGAGGAACTGGCTGAAGACTGTTGTGCAGTCAGATCACAGCTGGAGTACCTGCAGAGGTTACTGCTTCAGGTGAGAGGAGGAAGAGGAGCGGACAAACGGGTTTATTTCAGGAGGTTTCCACAGATCACAGCGTGCAGAGTTTCCATTTCATCGTAAAAACAGCACCCAGCGGTGTTGTTTACGAGTTGTGGTCTTAAATCTTAGCGCTAAATCGAGCTTTTTGTGTCCAAATGAAACATTTTAAACCCACACTGTTGTGTTTTCCTGCTGATTTGCCGCCCCGGGCAGGTTCAGTCCGTTTGTGTCCTGAAGTGTCTTCTCACTGACGAAGTTTGTTTGTGGTTTGAACACTTCGATCCAGAGTTTCAGTCATCTCAGCGTGACAAACTGCAGCTTCCATCAACGTTTCTCTGCAGCTGTGAAAACACTCAGAGGCAAAATGTTCTCATGAAAGTGTGTGTTCTGTTGTGTCCTGACGGCGTGTAAATGCTGTGTGTCGTTCAGGAGGAGGACGTGGACGAAGACACTCTGACCACAGACACTCTGAGTCCTGAGGTCAACGACGCCTCCCACGGCTCCGACACGCAGGTTCGCATGTTCCAAACTTTATTTAAACAGCTGAGTTTGACGAAGCAGCAGCCAGCCTCGCCTGCTTCTTCCTACATTTCCCAGAATCCTTCTCCAACTTTGTGTACGTGTGTTTAGGTGCAGGCTCTAATGCAGGAGGTGCAGCAGCTCAGAGAGGAGCTGAGAAGCCGAGACCGAACCATCGCACAGCTCACCCTGCAGCTGGTCTGTGTCTCTCGACCCTCTCTCCAAACACCCTCATGATAATACGCCATGCTAACATCCAGTCGTCGCTAACGAGCCTCCATATTTCTTTGTGAGCAGACGACGACCACCAGGTGTCGCTGCCAGGAGCCCACGGGAAAGATGGATCGACACACACAGACGAGTGTGACGGAGAGAGAGAGCGTGGCCTCGCAGACGCCCTGGAGAGAGCACACTGTGAGGACGCACACGCGCGCGCACACACACACACACACACACACACACACACACTGATGCAACATGGTGTTTAATAATGTCTGTCTATCGTCTTTCATGCAGCCCAAAGTGCTCCACAGAACAGGACAATATTTATAGAGAAGCAGCAGAAATGAAGAACATGGCAGCGACCCTGAAACATTAAAAACAGGAAAATGAAATCAAAAGCAGAGAATAAAAACTGAAAGCTGCTGGTTTGAGCCGTGAAGGTGACGGAGCTCCTCCGCGCTCATCAGGCTGGATCGCGTCGCTAAAAAGCTTCTCGAACCTTCCTCTTGATTTAGGACTTTCTTTGTTTCCAGGTTATAGGTTCTATTGTTTGTTGTCACGTGAGCCTTCACAGACAGGCCGTTGACTGAAGTCTCCTGTTTCTGGAGCTGTGAATGTCTCCCCTCCTCTCGTCTGTCTCTCTGTCTTCCTGTCGTCCCCCTCTCTTCTTTTTTCCTCCTGAAGCGATGAATCAGCTCCTCTTGTCCTCTCTGTCTGTCTGTCTCTCTGTCCGTCTGTCTCTCCTCAGGCTTTCCCTCCTGTTCCTTTCCTCTCTCCGCCCTGGCAGTATCAGCGCTCCAGGCCTTACAGGGGGAGGCCGAAGCCCAGCATCCCCTCCCACCTCGCTAGAAAAAGTGAGTCTTTTAAAAATTTGGCTTGGACCAATCAGAGTTTGACAGATGAGGTGCGGCTTCCCTGTGTTTACAGTGGAAGAGCGCTCTGAGCTCCTATTGGTCAGCGTCACCCAACACATTGCAGAAGCGGTCCACATTGGTCCAACTCTGTCCATTATTGGACGTTATTCGTTTAACTTCCTGAGGTTTCTTCCGTTTGACTTGATTTTCAGTCTGAATTTGGCATTAGATTAAAAACCATTTTGTTCATTGTAACGCAGAATAAAGTGAGGGAAGGTGGACGACATGAAGGACGACTGGACGGTCTGTCCCTGCACTGAGTGTTTCAGTGGAATGAATTCAGTCCGTTCAGGCTTTCTCTTTATTAAAGCTAACAGAATAGAAAATGTTCACCAAGGACTCAAACTTGTGTCGCCTCTTTAAAGAGCGCAGCCGCTTCGCTTTGTCCAACATCCAGAGGAACCAGAGGTTAACAGTGAGGGCTCAAAGGTCACAGGAGATGTTTTTAATGGAGAATCGAGAGTTTCTGTGACACTGAAGGTTGTTCTAACTTATTCATGAGCTCAGACATGAGTTCAGTCTGCTGCTCAGCTCGCTGCAGGCTTTAGCCTCTGCCTCTGGATGTCCTCATCAATGTCCTTCTCAACCTTTTCCCGGGTTCTTCTTCGCTCTCCTGACTATCGTCGGTTTCCTCCATCTTTGTTTCCTCGTCAGCTCAAATGAACCATGACGCCGTCTGTCTTCCGCTGAGGACAGACAGGTCTCGGCGTGTCTGAGTAATGGTGTCTCTGCTTGAAACTGTTTGTGTTTCTTCTTCTGGTGTTTTTTCCTCTAACTGTCCCTCTGTCCTCTGTGTCTCTGCCTCTCCTCTCTGCCTTCGCCCAGGAGTGGAAAAACTAGTGCTTTACTTCAGTGACACAGCGTGGTACGGTAGCAACTTTTTTATCTTCCTCCTCCATCTCTTCTCCATCCTCTTCCTCTCTGTCCCGTCCAATGAGACGTTTTGTGTTGTGTCCCTCATCCTGTCCAACGTTAAAGCTGTACCATCGCCTCTGCTGCTGTCACCACACCTGCCATGTTTGTGTCCACCTGACGAGTCTTTCAGCTCAGGTTTGGTCTCCACCAGCTCCAGAGACCTGAATCTGTCTCTTCAGCTGCTCCATGTCTTCACCAGCGTTGTGTTTAGTCCTCGATGTGCGGTTTGTTCTGCCTGTGTTCCTTATCCAGGATGTTGTTGTGAACACTGGGAGCAGGTTTTTGGCCTGCACAGCTCATTTAATTGATAAATTAAGTCTAATTATCTTGTGTTGATGCTTTGGTCTGGGACAACACTTCAGAGAAACTAGAGTCTGAAGCCAAGAGCGTGTTGGCAAACAGCGAGTTCACACAGGAGCTGGTGCCCCTGAACGCCTCAGAGACCACCTCCTCTTCAAAGTTTGGTGATACGGAGCCGCTGACAGGCTGCACAACATAAAGAGCCGATATGCAAAGTAAAGTACTTTCAGGTAAAATGAATGAGCAACTTCTCGCACTCCCAGACAGCCTCTCAAGACTGTTTTACCCATGATTCATTGCTCCCCAGAGGACAGGTCGCACCTTCTCCTTCACACTGAAATGAGCCCGGTAAAGCCGAGTCCAGAGGCTCGTAAGGAGGCGGCGCGGAGCTAAAATTATCTTTCTAAACGCCTCTTAAATGTTGCATTAGATGAGCTACACTTCACTCCAGCCCGTTCAGTCACTTGAAGCCGTCGAACCGCTGGAGATGAGATCGCTCAGGGTGCCCTTCATTTCCTCAGCGTGATGGAGTGAAGCCGCCGCGTCTCCGGGGAAATCATGTCATGTCCGAGCGGCGCCGAGGATTGTGGGAGTTCTGATTATTGGTTAATGTGCTGATGTTGTTGGACTTGATGTCAGGCGTTTTCTGGATCGTTAGGCTGCAGATGAGATACACAAAACACTTCAGCAGCAAACTGAGGACACGCAGCACGTTCTCAGAGACAGTTTCAGCCCCTTTGACCTCCCAGATGTCTTGTTTCCTCAAACTCACCTCACTCATGACAAAAACTCAGGCCGCAGACCTTTAAGCACCTCCAGAAAACGTTACGTTACATTAACACGACTCGAGCAGCGGAGCAGAGCTGCAAAGGTCAGACATGTTGGTTTGTGATTTCACTGTTTCTCCCTTCATGGACACACCTGTCCTTCAGTTTGTTAGCAGCCTGAGTCGTCTTCAGAAACATGAAGTCTGCTTTTATTTCATTTAACTGTATCTTAAACTTTATTGTTCAGTCATGCTCGTTTGCTTTGAACGCCGACTTTTTAAAGCTTCTGAAAACTTTGTGTCAAAGGGTGAAACACCAGCAGAGATCAGAGCAGTTAACAGTATCAAAATACTACAGTAGAACTCTGTAAAACGCGTTATTATTGGTACTAATACTCTGAGTATCTGAGTACTGTCGCACCCAAACTTCATGTTTATTCATTGTTGTCCCAGATTTGATCGCTGAGCTACTTGATGATGTGAAGTGATATTACTCATCAGGAGCCTCCAGGGACCAATCAGAGGACAGCAAAGAGAGGGAGGGGGCAGTCAGGGTGGATCAGCACTTTGTACGCCAACAAAATGTGCGCGTGTGTGCGCGTGTGTGTGTGTGTGGGAACGTCCTATATGTCGTTCTCAGGGAAGCAGAAAATTTGGCAGTCGAGTGATTCCCTCTGTCCAACACACACACACACACACACACACACACACACACACACACACACACACACACACACACACACACACACACAGAGGGTGAATCCTCCTTGAGAACACCTGCATGTGGACGAGGACACGCTCTTCCTGTCTTTCTTCATCTACTTCTCCACTGTCTCCTCCCTCCCCGTCCTTTCTTTCTGTCACCCCTTTCTCCCTTTTCTTCTTCCCCCTTTTTCTTGTATCTTTCCACGTTTCTCTCTCTCTCTCTCTCTCTCTCTCTCTCTCTCTCTCTCTCTCTCTCTCCCTCTCTCTCTCTCTCTCGCGCTCGCTCTCTGTAATCCATCCATCCTGTCATGCATTATTTATGAGGCATGGACAGTCCCACTTTGAGACATAGGAAAGGGTCCCTGCAGGAGACAGACAGGCAGACAGACCGGCTGCAGCACCACCAGCGGCCACCAGATGTCAGTGTTCACCAGCGAATGTTCCCTCACTGTCGGCTGAGTTTTGTTGGAGCTTTATGTTCCACAAAGACCCTCCAAATGTTTTCGTGTCACAGATTCAGAACAGAAATTCAGCGTCGCCTCCTGCTGGACAGTTTCTGCCTCTGCTTCCTCTTCAAAGACGCGTTCACGTGAATTTGTCCAGTAACGAGCACTGATTGTGTGTTAAAGGCTGATTGATCGTCATCGTTGTTGAAGTAAGCGTTCAGGTGGACTCTGCTCTGCTCCTGCAGGTTAGAGTTTATCACCTCAGCAGCTGATAGAAATGCAGAACAGAGAAAAGAAATCCTCAACATAAAAAGTATTGATGATAAGCATGTTTGAAGTAAACATTGGACAAATAATAGATCTGACTTTTTCAAATTGGAGCCTTAAACTTAAAATCCATCCATCCATTATCTATGCCGCCTATCCCTTTCGGGGTTGCGGGGGGCTGGAGCCTATCCCAGCTACAATGGGCGAGAGGCGGGGTACACCCTGAACCGGTCGCCAGCCGATTGCAGGGCCACATGCAAAGACAGACAAACATTCACACTCACACTCACACCTACGGACAATTTAGAGTCATCAATTAACCTAATGAGCATGTTTTTGGTCTGTGGGAGGAAGCCGGAGTACCCGGAGAGAACCCACGCATGCACGGGAAGAACATGCAAACTTCACACAGAAAGGCCCCGCCTGACCCGGGGATCGAACCGGCAACCTCCTTGCTGTGAGGCACGCGCACTACCTGCTGCGCCACAAACTTAAAATCAAGTTTCCCAATTTCCTCAAAAATTCTCACAATGGAAACCATTAAAGAGAAAAAGGATTTGCAGCTTATTTACTTTCTCTTTCATCAAACAATCAGTTCCTGATTGAAATTTAGGAAGAGCTTCAAAGGGTCGATTAGTGGAAAATGACTCATCCTCAACGTCTCACGCTGAAGCTTTTGGTGCTTTTCTGTCACGTTTCTGCTGTAAATCTTTGAAAACTGAGACAAAACAAGACTTTGAAGAGCCATAATCTTCAGTTATTTACGTGGTTACGTTCACGTTACTTTGTCCTCATATTCACGATGAGAGCTTCTGATGAAGCTAAATGATAATTTAATGATTCTGTACGAATAATGTTGACATGATTCAATACTGTTGAAACAACTTTCAAGTAACTAATATCACTAAGAAAGTGCTTGTTTGCTCAGATTTCTGCATTCATTCACTCATCCAGGCACCATTTTCTTCCTCATTGTTTCATATTTATCCAGAGTTTTACATCAGTGACTGGACAGCAGCTGCTAACGTCCACTTTTCTGGGACATTTTGTGAGGACGACAGCTGTTTTCCTGCATGTGTGACTGTCAATAAACCTCTGAGAGTTACTGAGGAGTCTGAAGATTACAAAATGACTGACAGAATATTTAATCAATAGAGTATCTGAGCACAATCATTTATCCAGGACTTCACAGTTAAAGAGGAAGAGGCGTGAATGAATGAGAAGCATGTGAGCGATGAACGAGTGAATTTCAGCAGAGACTCCAGCAGCAGTGAGACGGTAAAAGAGCAGAGCGGTAACAGCAGATTAGTTATTACTTTACAGGATCAATGAGCTGAGATCGGAGCACATGATGGATTTCAGCTTTTATACTTTCCTTCTGATTCTGGGTGTAAATCGGATTATCAGTGTGTAGATGAGAGCAGGCGGCGGGATTAAAGCGTGCAGAGCAACAAGAAGCTTAACGCCTGTATCAGCCTCGCTCGTCACATGCAGCCCAGCGATCGGCTCTCCTGTCTGTGAGGACGTGTGGATCTTCAGAGACGTCCGTGGACACGTTTCGTAGAAAATCAGGCGGTCGAGGTGAGGACACGTGTGGACAGCGAGGATGGATGTTTTTAAGAAGTCAGGAGTTTTTTTGAAAGTCAGATTTGGTTCAGACTTGTTTCGCTCAGGTCAGAGTGTCAGCGGTGATGTTGTAGCACTTCTGCCTCGGTTCTGTAAGTGTCGGCGGCTGTAGACCAATCAGAAGGTCACTGGTTCGATCCCCGGCCTCAGCAGGCCACTTGTCAAAGTGTCTTTGGGCAAAATACTGAACCCCAAATTGCTCCCAGTGCTGTGTCCTCAGTATGTGCTGCAAAAAGCACTTTGATTGGTTGTTCGGTTTAGCATTTAGCATATTTTTTGCTCAACACTGTCTTCAGATCTCAGCTGTAGCAACAGTCACATATCAAAAGAAGAAGTGATGAATTGATCCTGAACACATTTTCACATCCATACAGACAAATATACAGTCATGTCCAAACACATCTGCACCATGATGAGCCAATATTGGCCTAAAACACCGGCCTTTTTTCTGACAGTGCTAATGCTAACGCTAACCTGCTGACTGAAACATGTTGTTCATTTTCATTCACGTGGCAGCAGAGCTGATCGTTTGAACGCTGGAGGCCAAAGTCGGCTGAAATGACTGAAAACAGACAAATCAAAGTGAGGATGGAGGGGAAACGCTGCGAGGCTGAAACCTTTTCACGAAGCGAGTCGAGTTTGTGTGTCTGTTCACTCTCATCAGAGCGTTTCTCACCAGAGTTAAAGCATGAGAATGAACAGAACTGGACTCTTTCAAAATAAAAAAACTGGACTCTTTCAAAATAAAAGCATCATGTTCGGCAAACACGCTCATAAACAACGCATGCAGCAGGAAGCCAGTACATCAAAGCAAGTAACACACACCGATCAAAAACAGCCCCCCCCCCCCCCCCCCCCCCACACACACACACACACACACACACACACACTCTCACACACACAGATCAAAGCACTGATGTCAGAAATGACCGGCCATCTGAGAGAATCACCTTCTCCCTCTTCTTCTCTTTTCCTCTCACGTCGGACAGGTGATGAATTATTGAAAGATTTTCTGTCTCTGTCTTTTTATATGTAAACATCAGCGCACCAACAGATCAGCTGCGATCAATGCAGCCACGTGAGCGATCAATAGGTTCAGATCGACAGAGTGTTCAGAGCGCTGCTGGTCATCATCATCATCATCCTCATCTGACTTTGTGTTCTGTTTGCAGTCACAGATACTTCACTCCTCCAGTCAGGAACCACTGACGGCCCGATGCCCGGCCCCGCCTCCAGCTAACCGCTGCTCCACTCAACCCGACGCCCCCGCCGATAGCAACCTGGACTGTCCCGATGCCGACGCCGCCCACCCCAAGACCGCGGGAGGAAAGGATGATGTGAAAAGAGCGAGTAAAGAGGAGGAGAACGCCGAGACGAAGGAGAGGAGAGGAACCTACGCCAGATCCCTGCAGCCCTCCAAACTCCGCCTCTTCCTGTCTCAGACCTCCAGCTCTGGTTCTGCCTCAGCTGCTGCCACGCCGCTTAAGACCCGGGCGGCCAAGCAGCTGCCTCATGACCCAGAGAGCAGCGGGGTTAAGATCAAAACGGCCACCCTCACCTCCGGCTCGTCCCGCCTCCCCAAGCCAAAGAGCCACTGAGGCGTCGACCTCTTGAAGCGCCTCCGTGTCTCTCTGCTCGTCTTTTCTCTGTCCACGAACCGTCGATCCCAAACTCTGACTCCGGCCTGCGGACGCCGCAGGGACGCCGCGCTTCCTGTGTTCCTAAATTCTGATAGGCTGAAAGGATCTCTAAATTATTTAAGCTGTAAATGAGGATGAAATATATACAGTTAACTTATTTATTGTTAATATTTTGAGCACTGTGACTGATAATAAAGGTTTTAAAAAAACTCTGTGACGCTTTATTTCACAGGTCCCATAAAGACACTTCCTGTTCGTTATCAGGCGATTAGGCCGGGAGGCGCCATGAAGACAAATAATCATCACTTGCGGTCGATTTATCGTCCTCATGGCGTTCATTTCTTGGATTTAATGCAGTTTTATTCGAACTTCCTCCTCGTCTTCGTCAAACCTCCGGCTGACTGATGCAGCACATCAGAGGTGTTGGCTGGCAGGACGAGGACGACCAGCTAATTTTTCTTGTAATTTGGAGAAAACAAAAGGCAGATTATCTCGAAAACTTCAAGACTTCAAAGCTTCAAACTGATGTAAACTTTGATGAAATTTTCATATTAGCTGTCAGAATATTTTCCCTCCTGATGGGATATGAAGGCGCTTACAGCTGCTGACCGTCAGGACAGACGTACGTTCAGGATCGACTGAAGCAGATCTCTCACTGGTTGGTGACAAACAGGCCTCACTGTCTGAATGCTAAAAGTACATTGTACATTGATCAGTAATAAGTCTGAATTTGACATTTTCATCTTGAGAAGTTGCTGCAGCTCCTGATTTTCTGGAGAGAACAAAATAAAGTTTTGATCTCAAAAAAAAAAAGGCGCAGTCGTTACTAAAACTCTGAACTCTTCTTCTCTGTAATTTGTCCAAAATCTGTTCCTCTCTTGGGAATTTTTCCTTGTAGACAGATTTGAAATGATGGGACCAGTGAAATAAAGCGTCGTCTAAATTGTTTAAAATGATGCTGTTGCTGCACTAAGTGTTAATTTATCGTCTGGGAGCTCGTCGGTTCCTCTGCAGATCCAAACGTTCTGCTCACTCTCTGGATGCTCGCGGGCCGTTTTCCTCTCGCCGTGTCCCACTGACTGACTTCCTGTCTGGCTTTGTTCTGGAAGAAGTAGGCTCCATCTTTCCCTTCAGCTGAATCTCCTCCAGCGAGGAAACCAAGTCTCAAACTCAAAGACTTTGATCCCTCCGCCCTCCAACCTGCTGCTCTGCAAAACATCACGTCTCCGAGGTCTGAGAAGCCAACTTGATTTTGTTTCTTTCTTTCTGTCTTTCTGTTTGTGTTCAGTTTGTGCGTCACGCTCGGTTTGATTCTTCCTCGTCTTGACTTGTGTTCTTGTGAGGATGAGGATTCCTTTTTGATTCACCTGTTGACTCCACCTGAAGAGACAAATGACGGAGCCTCTCTTCAAACTGAGACCCTCTTTGTGAAACGATGTGAAGGTCAGAAGCCAAACGTTTCCGTGCTCCTGCGGCGTCGGTGACGGCTTCGCTCCCGCTCGAGGT
Source organism: Chaetodon trifascialis (assembly GCF_039877785.1). Lineage (NCBI taxonomy): Eukaryota > Metazoa > Chordata > Actinopteri > Chaetodontiformes > Chaetodontidae > Chaetodon > Chaetodon trifascialis. Next base: position 2,416,126 of record NC_092076.1, on the reverse strand, counting down.
GAGAAAACTCGGCCGTCCTCGCTCAGCGCTGAAGAGGCGGCCGAGCTCGAGGTGGAAAGACGAGGACTTCTCTCAGTCAGCGAGTTTTTATCAGACAGACGACTGGACGTGCTCTTAGTTATCTGATATCATGATCTTCACTTAGCTCCATCCCGGCCAACTACAGCATAAAAGTACCTCAGATTACATTAGTACTATTACTATTGATGCAATAACGTGTCACATGTGCCGCCCGTGTGCCCTTGAGCAAAAGGTGGAGTTGAAAGTAAGCAAGAACAGACGTTTGACGGAGCTGAAGGTGTTTCTACAGACGATCCCAGAAACGAGTCCGGTTCTCGGGGATCTGTCTCTCGCAGATCTGAGCAGCGATCACTGAAACCGAGAGACGCTTCAAAATCTGAAACAACAACAACAACAACAACAAGCAGGCTGAAAACGATTGAGCCCTGATTGATAAACAAACCTCACAAGGCGCTCATATAAGAATGTTTTCACGTTGACTCTCGGCTGCTCAGAAACTAAAGGCCAATCAGAATCGGTTCCTTCAGAGGTCGCGACCTTTACGACTCGGCGGTCTGAATGCTTCCTCTGAGTGATCGAGTCATTTCTACCACAGAAGAAGAAACCCTGAAGTCGTCGCTGTAGCCAAACTTTTCTAAACATGGCGCTCGTCTGACCCACCTGTCTCTCTCTCTCTCTCTCTCTCTCTCTCTCTCTCTCTCCCTCCCTCTCTCTCTCTCTCTCTCTCTCTCTCGTCGTCTTCCTCGTCCTCATCCTCACCCTGTCTCCCTCTCCTCCTCGTCCTCTCTGTTCGTCTGTTGTTGTGTGAGGAAGCTGCAGCAGGGAGGGATAACGAGGCCGACAGGGAGAGGAGGTGAACAGAGGAGGCGCTCGGCTCTAATTGGTCCTTTTATTTTGTGTCCGACCGGCTTTCTTCTCCTCTTCTCTGCCGGCGCTCCTCCGTCCGTTTTCTTTCCCTCCTTTCCTCGCCTCCTTTCCTTCCCTTCTGCATTTCCTTTGCTTCACAGTTAGATCTCCTGCTTGTCTTAATTCACACACACACACACGCACACAAACACACACCTGGGAGCAACAGCTGGTACTGTACCACTCAGGTGTTGCTGATAAGTCCAGTTGCCATGGTTACGCAGCCGGCAGCCACTGCAACACCCCACCACCCCTCACACTCCTCATTTTGTTTTTCTCTGCTGATTTGGCACACACACACACACACACACACACACACACACATTCTTCCAGATTGTTGGTTCAAATCCCGGTCATCCCACCTCTTCCTTTCCTTCCCTCCTCCTCTTTTCTGTCTCCATCTTTCTTTCCTTTCCTCCTCATTACGTCTCCTGTCTCCTTCTCTACTATCTTCTTATGTTACCTCCTCCCTTCCATATCTCCTCTCCCCTTTCGTCTCCTTCCCTTCCCTAGCTCCTTATTTCCTTTCCTTTCTCATCTCTTTCTTCTCTACCTCCTCCTTTTCTTTACCATGTCCTCATTTCTTCCCTTCCTGACTTCATCATTGTGCTTCCTCTTCATCTCCCTGTCTCTCTCACTTTCTTTCCTTCCCCTCCACCTCATCTCCTCATCTCTTTTCTTCCTCTTTCTTTCCTCCATTTTTATCTCCTTGTTTCTTTATCCTCCACTTTCCCTTCCCAATCATCTTTTCCTTTCCTTGCTCCTCTTATTTCATTATATCTACCTCCTCTCTCCTCCCTCCTTTCGTTCTTTATTGACCTACCTCCTTCTTTCATAGTTTTTTCTCTACTTCCTCCTTTCTTTCCGTCTCCTTGTGTCCTTTCCTGTCTCCTCACCCTCTTAATTTACTTCTGTCCTTTGTAGGTACTTTTTATACCTCCTTCTTTTCTTTCCTTCGCTTCCTTCTCACCCCCTTTTTTTCTTTCTACTTCTCCTTGCCTTTCTCCTTCTTCCTCAGTCCTTCTGTCCTCCTTCCTCACACGTTGAAACACATCTGGGATAAAACACTGACCTTCCTGGAGTTTTATCGTCCTTCAGCGGCTCGTCTGCGTCGTCCTGTTTGTCAGTGCTGTGTGTCATCAGCAGCCGCCAGCAGAGAGGAAACAGGGAGGATTTTGGGGTAAAACAAGAGCAGATTAGCAGTTTCTTAGCTGAAGCTTAAACTGGATTTACCTGGTGAATATTCCCACCCCAGAACAAACTCCTCGCCGGCTGATAGCGAGCTTAAACGTGAAGGTCACTTCATCTTAAAGAGGGATTCATGCGTGCAGAGAAATAACAGCTAATCTGCCTCCCAGCAGCCTGCCGTCCAATTAAAGTCCTCCTTTGACAAAACATCTGGAAGCAGCTGCTCCCATCAAAACAACAGGAGAGAAGGAAGCGAGGGCAAAGTCGTCGGTTCGAGTCCCAGGACAGAACGAGGTGCCCTGAAGCGAAGACGTTTCCTAACAATTCAAAAACCTTAACCTGTAATGTCACGAGTAACTAAAGCTGTCACGTAAATGTAGAGCAGTAACGTACAAGTACCTTAAATATGCACTTCACTATAGTACTTGAGTAAATGTACTTAGTTTTCATGATTTCGTGGCTGTAAGCTGAGTCACGGAGCTCCGAGCCCCGTTTATTCATGCAAGTGACACAAAACCCAGCGTGGTGCGTTCACAGACGGCTTCATCAGCAAACCGAAACACACACATTCTGCAGATGGTCCAACACAAGAGAACTCCCATTAAGACCTGAGCAGAAGTAAAATCCATCCACTGGAAATGAAAGAGGAAAGTAAGTGAAAGGAGATTGTTGCTCAGCTGAAAACAAGGTTACGAGTTTCTGTCGTTTCACAGACTCACACACAGCGAGTACGAAGCTGGAAACATGATTGGCTCTGAGTCGTCTCAAGGCTTCGCTCTGGCCTTCGTGAGTCTGTTAACGTCTCTTAAATCATCAAAAAGGTTGTAAATGATAGAAAACAGCTTGTTAGGATTTAAGGTACAAATCCCAACAGGAGCTTAAAAATCTTCACAAAACCATCAAGACTGAACAGGAACACCGGGGACTTTCAGTAATTTCAAAATAAGAGCAGTTATTCAAGGTTACTTCATCCAGGATCAAACTCTAACTCTGTTAAGCTGTGACTGAAGAGCGGGACATAAAGTCTTCCAGAGGGTGCTGTCAGTCTGATGGCGTCCATCAGAAACGTCCTTCAGGATGAAAAACGTCTCTTAAAAAGCAGCTGATGCGACGCTGTTCTTCCAAACGCCTGCTCTTGTTGTTCTTGTAGTTCGTAAACTGCATCACAGCCAGAATTGTCTCAAACGTCACTGAAAATAACGTTTTTCAGACCTTCGGTTTTTGTCTTGTTTCCTTCGACATGCCTTGAATGTCGGAGTTTAAAGTTGTTTTGTAGAGTCTGTCAGAAACTTCCCTGCAGCCACACAGCGGTTTGACGGTTGGCTTTCAGTTTGAAGGTGATCGCTGCTGCTGTTTCTGTTTCCTTTCTTTTTAATCCAAATCACTTTCGTCATGAAGGTCACCAAACACTCACTCGGCCTTTAAAAAGTTTCAGTTTCGGCTCAGGAAGAGATCAAATATTGTAAATTCTGCTTCATCGTAGCCAAGTCTCAAATAATGTCCCATTTGTGTCTTGAAACACTGTCATGTTAAATCCATCGTTACACATTTTCACAGTTCACAGTCCTTTTAACAGAACTGGAGCTTTTGTGCACTAATTAAACCCAGTTTTGATGGCTTCTTAAGGCACCACTTCCCTGAGATATTTCACATTAAAAGCCTTCCAGGCAAGGAGCGATAATCACTTTAATCTGGCTTTTAATGTGAGACTCTTTTGCAGGAAGTGTTGAGTCCCTTGACAGTAGCTTCACAAAGACTGGAAAGACATTAAAGTAAACTGACCAAGCACATACAACCTCCCTGCAAATGAAAAGCCAGCCTGGAACCATTGGAAGGCTTTTAATGTGAAACATCTGTGCAGGAAGTCCGAGTTTCAAGAGAGATTGAAACAATCAGTGAACAAAAATGTGATATAAACGTTGATAACTTCATGAACTTACTTCTGATTCTCTGACCAGTATGAAAAGTAATTAAGCGTCAGTCTGTGGTCTTAAAAAGGTCTTTAAAAGTCTTCATTTTATTTTGGTGAGCAGATCAGGAAGTGAGGACTAACTCACTAACTAACTTAAAGTCCAGGTGAAAGACGGGGAGCGCTGTATGTGTCGATGTTTTGCAGGTCAAAGGTCGGAGTTCCCGCCGTAAGCTGCTTTGCTGTCAATAATATCTCAGTCACTGTATTTACACGTATTTAAGCAGATATTTAATATCGTTCTCATGTCGTATCTGAACAGCTCAACCCGAATAATCCCACTGATGTACTCACTCTTCATATCTAAACAGTATCCTCCTGCAGTATATCCACTCTGCTGTGTCCTGTACTGTACGCACTGTGTTTGGGGAAATGCTTTTATTTTGAAAACTTGAAGGACAGGTATTTTATTTTGACAAACTTCCTGCCATTTCCTGTGTTACCTGCTGGTTTTCTTGAATTTAATTTTTGTGCAATAACTCGTTTTACCTCGCTGCCCCACTAACTCTTATTTATGTGATTAACTGTACAAAGTCTTACCGGCTGTAATTATTATTATTATTATTATTATTATTATTAACACTGAATTGTGAGCTTGTAAAGCATCTCGGTCTGAAAATGCACTTTAAATGAAAGCAGGCAATGTGGGGCTTCGTTCAGCTTCGGCTCTTCATGACAAAAATGTGTGTGTGTGTGTGTGTGTGTGTGTGTGTGTGTGTGTGTGTGTGTGTGTGTGTGTGTGTGTGTGTGTGTGTGTGTGTGTCTCTTCACCTGGTTTATTTTGTAAACACAGCTTTGAAAACTACAATCATGGCCTCCTGATGAGGTCTCCTTGACAACGTTCCCATGTGATGTAAACGCAGCGTTATTGGTTGGTTCTCATTGGTTAAGATTCTGAACCCTGCTTTCTTGATTGGTTATTTGTCGCTCATAGATTTGTATTGATCGATTAAAGAAAATCTCCTCTGTTCAACACTTCCTGTTCGCCTGCGTCAGGCCTGTGACATCACATCCTGTTGGACTGACGTGTGTCTGAGCCTTGAAGACGTGTGTAGCCCTGCTGTGATTGGCCAATGCAGCCTTCTGTTGCTTAATATTTCTTGTCCTCTGTCATTGGCTGAAGCGTCTCTGACGCTGCTGAGAAGACGAACGCTGAAATAAAAATAAACTACACCAAACGTTTGTTTCCTGATTCTTTTCTGCTTGTTTCTTTATTTCTCAGTTTATTTCCCATTTCTTTGAATCCTCGTTTGAATCAGGCAAAAAACCTCTTCCTGTAATTGGAGAAATGATTTTAGTGCAGCACCTGCAGGACATGCATATTATGAAGGCTTTTAATGTGAAACATTTGTGCAGGAAGTATTGAGTTGTTTTGAAGTTGAACAGCAATTAAAAAAATCTAGAGGAAGAAAAAAAGTCTAAATCTTTTCATTCAACAGGAAGTGAAACAAACGGCAGCCTGTCGATTCACCACAGATTCATTCTTCTGTGGTTGTTGAGCTTTAAAACAAAGGACTGCACTACACACACACACACACACACACACACACACACACACACTCTAACTGCATTTCTTTGCTGTTTAGACTGAATGAACCTGCAGCAGAGGAGCTGCTCTCAATTACACTCAGCAGCCTCATACTACAGCACTGTGTGTGTGTGTGTGTGTGTGTGTGTGTGTGTGTGTGTGTGTGTGTGTGTGTGTGTGTGTGTGTGTGTGTGTGTGTGTGTGTGTGCGTGCGTGCGTGCGTGTGTGTGTGTGTGAGAACAGGTAAATGTGCTATTAAAAAACAAAAAAACAGACAAATCCTGAGGGTCACACACACACACACACACACACCTACACACACGCACTCTCAGATGGACGTAATCCCCCTCACACACTCAGCAGGAAGCTCTCTGCATCTTGCATCTCTTCCACCGAGGACAAATTTTCCTACAAAATAAAAGCACACCCAGACAAAAACACATTTTAGCAACAAGTCTGACAAATTAAAAGATAAAATGTTGTTTGTGTCTGACCTCCAGAGTGACACATAATCTGATCTGACGAAGTGGCCGCACTGTCGGTTTGGTTAAAATGGCTGATTTGTTAAGGTCAGGGGAGCTTCCTCCTCATGGTTCACAGAAACCTGACGAATGACTGAACACACGCTGAACATCTGCTCAGCGACCTCTGGAGACAGACGACGGCGCCAAACCTGCCAGAATGCCAAATGTCTCACGGACAAGCATGGACACCAACCAGCAGCTCTACTGTTGGATGGAGAGGCCTGTGTCACTGTAGAGCCCACAGAGAGAAGTGGAGGTCAGGTAACTTCAGGTAACTTCAGGTGAAGCTGTTTGCTTACAGGTACGTCTCCCTGTAACATCCTGCTAATCTGCGCTTACAGTATTTCCTGTTTTATTCTGTAGACTTGCACCTCCTGTCATTTCAGTTCCTGCTGTTGTGTCTCATTACTCGCCTGCCCCTGATTTTGCCATTGGTCAACCCCGTACACACACCTGATTTCCCTCTTCTCAGATTTTCTCTTTGTTCATCATCCTCCAGCTTTTTTTTTGCTTGAGTCTCTTTGGTTTTGGAGTGTTTGTTCACTTCCTGTCTGGATTTCTCTGCTTGTGTCACCTGTACCTGGTTCACTCTGCACTCTGGAGTCGTTACACTCCTTCAGGCCGCAAGTAAACAGCTGCTGCAGGTCTTCGTCACTCGAAGGTCCACAGATGTTTCTGGGTTTGAAGCGACCGATGGTGTCACATTTTCAGCTCACCTTTCAGAGCATTAATTGAAACTTCTGGCTGCCACTTAATTTGTGATCCATGTGGTTCAGTTTCCAGCTGTAAGTGGGTGTGATTACACAAATTATACCTGCCAGTACCAATAATTAACGTCAGCCAAAAAGTAATGAGTCCCATTAAGGCAAGTTGTTGGAGAGCAACTTTCTGATCCTGGGTGTAATTTAACAGCCGAGCGTTGATTGATGGAGGTTGATTGATTGAGTTTCAAAGCCCTCAGACTCAAACAGAAAAGGGTCTTTGATCGAAACACACTCACAGCCCTCCTTTCATTTATTTGTGCTACGTTCTTGGACAAGCAGATTTTCTTTTCTCTTGCTGCTTTTTCCCCTTTGAAGTTGTTTAATCTCAAACGATCACTCATCCAGGTCTGATACGAGACGTCTTCTTCAGCCTAAACCTAGTCCACAGTCGCTCAGGTTAAGTGTTGAGATCAGAGTGGGCTGGTTAACAGCTGCTGTGAAGAGATGGGAGAGACATCAATTGACTTTTCGCTGCAGAATATTCCAACCGTGACCTTTTCTAACGCCGCTTTATTTCTCTCTGAAGTGTTGATGCACAGCTCCAGTTTGTGCAGGAGGAAACCCAAAAAATCCTCAGACAGACAGCAGGCGGAGTTCCTCCACCAAGTGGATTAGTGGAGAAAGCAGCCAACAGCAGCCGCATGAAAGCTCATTTATTTAATTCTAACAAAATCCAAATTAGAAAAATGACATTTTTACTGAGGGTCATGTGACATGAGTCTCAGCCGTTGCCTGGCAACTAATAGTTTGACACATAACCTCCATAAAACAGCAAAGAAGCGAGAAATAACATGTTCATCAGTGGGCTTCAGATGGATCCTGTGGATTTTGTTACTTTGGACAGAGGCAGGCTAGTTGTTTCCCTCTGTTTCCAGTCTTTATGCTAAGCTAAGCTAACCAGCTGCTGGCTGTAGTTTCATATTTACCATTGACACATGAGAGGGACATAAAGTGTTTGTCTTTGTTTTCGTCTGATGTCTTTGTCTCGGCTCTTGTGGAGGTCTGACCTGTGACCTCGCAGCTGTAACTGCGTCTAGACGCTGTTTGTGTCCTGACAGCCGACTCCTCATCCTGACCTCAATACGCGTCCTCGCCTCTTGCAGCGAGCCGTCGGTCCGTCCTCGCAGACGTCCCCAAACTCAGCGGGGCTTTAATGTCTGAGCCTGACGGTCGGATAACGCTGAAAAATGTCCCCATTTGTCCGCTGGCACCCCGAACGCAGCAGGACTGATGGTCAGCCGAGACGTCGCTCCGTCTTGATGAAGGCCGCGCTGAGCGACAGCGATGATGATGATGATGAGTTGGTGTTATGGAGACAGACGGCTGCTCCTCCTGTAACACAGAAGCAAACATCTTCACAGACACGTTGTTTGTTATTTTAAGGTCAAGTAAAAGCATGAAAACAAGCTTTCTCAGAATTACTTCATATTGTCAGTTACAGGAAAAGCGTAAAATCATTTCTCTGACTTCACGTCTGAGTCTGACGGTCGCGTTACGCTGAAAAATGTAGTTCAGAGACAATTAAAAAGGACTGTGAAGGGACTCGTTGTACCAGGTGACGCCCCTGAAGTTATCTTTTCCCTCATTAATGTCAGTAATGTTGTTTCGAGCTAACTGGACGACTTTGATGCCGACAGATCTGAGCAGAACAACCTGCTTCCTGCGTTGAGGAGCTGTAGAGTTTGTTCCACCTGAGGCGATCAAAGAGCTGAGACTGAGCTGGTCTCATGTTCAGCCAGGTGTGTGTGTGCGCGTTATACATGTTGAAAGTGTTCATGCGTGGGATGTCTCCTGGGAAATGTGGATCATGTGAATGTGTTTTCGAGCCCTCGAGCAGAATGATGAGAGCAGAGAGGAAACACTGATGCGCTCGCGCCTCGAGCTGCTGAACAGGAAACCGTCTCGTTAGAGCTTCATCCACATTTTTCAGGCTTTATACTCTGACCTGCATGTCACCGTCACATGAACTTTGACTGCCTTGTGTAGTTGACGGATCATATTTTTACAGTTTAAATGCACCATCTTTAAGCACTTCATCGATAGAAATCCTGCACACTGTTCAGCACGTACGGTACAACCCTGATTCCAGTCATGTGTTCACAAAGTGATGAACCTCGCTCCCCTTTCATACCCAATCATGATCCTTTCACCTGTTACCAATGAGCCTGTTTACCTGTGGAATGATCCAAACAGGTGCTTCTTTCCCAGTCTGTGAAATGTGCCGCTGCATCAGATTCAGAATGAGCAGGTGTTGACAAAAATCAATGAAGCTGATGAGGAAAAGCATTAAATATATTGACTTAGTGCTGTTTTCAGTTCAGCATATGTTAAAAAGGATTAGCTTGTATATTGAGCTTTTATTCATGTTGTTTGTCACTGGTGCTCTTTAGATACATATATATTTATACATACATCTGTCTTGATTACATACTTATGCTCATAACAGTGCTGTTTGTTTATTCGTTTGCTTTATTTGTTTGACTTAGAGCAGTGAAAAATAGTCAAACTCCCTGTTTGTATTCACATGCCTGGCCGATGAAACTGTTTGTGAGTCTAATTTTATCTGTATGGTTAAAGAAAGTCTATTCTCGAGGTCAGTGTGTATCGATGTCCCTGTTTGTCACTTAGCATTTAGCAGCCATAGCTAACAGTGGCGCTTTAAATCGTCCACACGCTGGATCTGAAAAACAAACACACATATGTGGGCGGTGATTAAAAGGCTGCAAACGGCTTTTCAGGACTGAAGACAAGTTTATTACATGCAGAGCAACACTGTGATATTTTTTATGCCCTAATTGTGTATCTTCTGATGGAAGTACAAACATTTTTCTTTGTGGTTTTTGTTGGTCTGAGGAGGCGTTCCTCCTCTGTTGTTCCTCCTGAGCTTTCTTCCATTTGTCTCCCTGTTCAAAGGGTTTTTGGGGAGTTTTTCCTCCTTGCCAACTCTTCCTCAGGCCTGAAGAAGATCTCACAGATTGAAGCGTCGCCGCTCTCTAAAAGAGAAATAAGCTGTTTATTTGCAGCCTAACGGTGTGCAGACCTTCCTCCTCTCTGCCTGAAGTCATTCTTTTGTGTCACACCTGAATATTTTTGCCTGATTTGCTCACACTTGGTCCCTCTTCTGAGTTTATCTCCATTCAAATGGAGGCTCTGAGGACAGATGCTGCGCAGATTGTAAATCACCTTGAGCTTAACTTGCGATTTGCAGTATTGGGTTATTTGAATAAAACTGACTGGACTGTTTTGGGGGTTTTTTCCACCTCTCCTCGCTTTCTTTCTCTGTCCATGAATAAGCTTTTATTGTTCCATTTGAGCTTTTTTCATGCATAAATGTTTCTGCTTATCTCCTGTGTGGGACATCAGAGGCAGAGAAAGAGAGTGAGGGCTTCTGGGAAATGCTGTTTTTGTTGTTGCCCCTGTCAGATAAGCCCACATTGAGGCAGAAAGAGGAACATCATTATCACCTCAGACTGCGTATTATAAAACCGCTTACATGGCTTTTCTAAATCCTGAGCGTCGTCAGCCATTTTTACTCTGACAAATTATTCTATTAAAATTATCTCTGTTTATTATGACGAGCCCAAAGCAGCGCTGTCGTCTCCAATAGCAACAGACAAATCATCATCATCATCACCGCCACAGCCTCTGTCTGTATACGATGCCGTCCTGTCGCGTCGCAGCCACGAGGTCAGTAAATGTGTTTTTAATGAATCTGGTTCAGCTGTTATTGCATATTGTGAGATCAGTAATGCAGCAGCATTAAAGGAGGACAACAGCAGCAGATACCTACAGTTTGGATTGATTATCAGCCAATAAATGTGTGTTTAATAAACCGTGCTCAGCAGGTTATTACAAGCAAAAGGTACTGAATCACTGAAGGACTGGATTAGAGGTGGAGAAGTCCTGGTGCATTTTGTTGGTGAGTGGAGCAGAAAACAAGCATGACTGGTTGTCAACGGGCGGCACGAACCTCTCCACTGCCAAGACAACATGATATAAAGTTTTGACAGAGTCATTTAAGTCTGTCTGGACGGCAGAGTCACATGTTATTCTGCATTTAAACTCTCAGAGGATCTCAGGTAAATGTGTCTGTTCACACGTCAGTGACCCAAATGGAAACGTGAGAGACTTAGAAACTGTATTTAAAATACTCACATGTGGCTGCAGCTGATCACATGACCTGTTTCTTCAGCGTCAACATCATGTTGGTGGTAAATATGGAAGTAATTTTAAGTACTTTAAAATTGTCCTTAAATACAGTAGTTGAGTAACACTGCTTTCCGCAAATCTGTTTTGTTTCCATCTTTACTTCTGTTGGGCTCTTAATGAGCACACACACACACACACACACACACACACACACACACACACACACACACACACACACACACACACACACACACAGATTCAGATTCAGATTCAGATTCAGATCAGTGTTAAGTGTTAGACTGTAATCAGTAGAAAATAATTACTTCCCATTATGCTGAGATGACTCCCTCTGAATAAGCACAGAGTGTGTGTGTGTGTGTGTGTGTGTGTGTGTGTGTGTGTGTGTGTGTGTGCGCGTGTGTGTGTACGTGCATGTGTGTGTGTGATTTAATTCTCATCTCTCTCTTTTAAACCTTGAATTTTTTATTGCTTTGAGCCCTGAAGTGAAAAAGCCATTAACTCTGCAGCAGGTAACTTTTATGATCATTTGCTTTGAGGGAATAAAAATGAATGAGTGAAGATGAGTTCTCTGTTTAACTGCTAATCAAACAGGACAGGTGGAGCTCCGTGCTGTCAATCAATACCATCAGTGACCGAGGGCCGTGGGGGCGCAGAGGTCTGCACAGGACCCCCATCTCAAACTGACAGGTCTTAACTTCAGTGACATAAAAGGGTCATTTGTAACTACAAATCACTCTAACATAAAAGCTCTTTGTGATTGGACAGCTCTGTGGTTAAGGAACTCGAACAGCCTCTTAAACCTGAACCTGAACCTGCCTGCCTCCACCCTTTACCTGCTCCGTCCCTGCAGACCTGTGTGTCCTCTGCTTCTGTTTGGACTTCATACATGTGCCTGGAAGCTCGTGCATCATCACTTTACTAATAAATCCCTGAACCCTGATCCCTAAATGATCACACTATTCCTGTCTTTGCTCCAGATGGAGAAAAGGCCTCTGGAGGTCTCCGCTGGTCCAACATAAACAATGTTTTAGGGCACAGTGAAATGACTGATGCTGTTTTTCATGGACGAACTCCCTCTGAAACAGACCTGAAATGTACCCGACACACAGAGAAGAAGAAGATCCAAAACGGACCAGAAGACAGTTTCTGATCTTAACTGAGAGCTAATGAAACATGAGATTTTCTAATCTCTCTTTTCTCTATCATATTTTCTTTCACTTTATAAGAAGGATTCAGTAACTTCCTCAAACAGCTGCTCACTGTAGCTTTAAACAAACAAAAATAGAAATAATGCACTTGCTGGGGACTATTTTCAGCAGCGGATGAATTCACATTTGATGCTGTAGTGAGTGTTTGTGTGTGTGATTGAGTCAGAATAAACTAATGTGTGTGTGTGTGTGTGTGTGTGTGTGTGTGTGTGTGTGTGTGTGTGTGTGTGTGTGTGTGTGTGTGTGTGTTCATGGTGATGCAGGAACACGTCAGCCAGTGCAGCAGTGAGGCTCCTTGATGTGTTTTTGGCTCAGAGGAAGCAGAAATACTTCATCTGCTTCGTTTGTAGTCGGGCAAGAAAAAAATCCAATCTGTGACTGAAACATCTGCAGCAGCTGTTATTATAAATTATATTAAGAAGACGGTGCAGATTTCATTTCAGCACAGTTTAAAGTGGAGTTTCGTGTCATTCCCTCCTCATCATTAAACAGATGCTGCACTTTTTCTGTATGAGTAAGAAGAGCTGGTGATACGGTTTTTCAGCTTCTCTGCGACGGCGTCCTTTCTTTCCCCCGCAGTCAGGATGATGTGAGGGATGAGGTGGAGCTGCTGGGAAAAAAATCTCAGATGTGCAAAGACAAACTTCAAGAGAAAAGAAAGAAATGTTGAATGATTGTTGAATCCAGGTTTCAATGGCAGTGGTTGGGACTGCAAACCATATAAATGTTAATTTCACACCTTATTTCTTTCTCACACTAAAGATACATATTCTGATCATATGTCAGACCTGCTGTGACTGTCAGCTCATTTGAGATGATTGGCCATGCAGATAAAACAGAGAAATTACTCCACACCTCGATGGACTTGCAGCACAAACAGAGAAAGTCAGATCTTCAGCGTGCTGCTAACTCCAGCTCTGGATGAAGCTGCTCTGCTGGATGTGGACTCTGCAAGGAGAACGTCTTCAAGGCTTTTCCTCTGGGGTCTTTCCTCTGGCTATCATCACTAACAGCACTGACAGCAGTGAGAGATTTTTCATTTTCAGGTCGTTTGTGGATGAAACTTTTTATCACACTGGTAGCACACGAAATAAAACTGAATAAGAGTTTACATAAAGTGTCTATAATCTGCAGCAACCCTCGGCTTTATGGAGCTTTGTAGTGAGTTTCAGCTCATTGTTTATCTGTCCAGACACAACTTTACTGTTCTGGTTCACTCTCAGCGCTCTCATAATGTTGTTTTCAGACAGAAAAGGCTGCTGTGCTGCTCAGCAGCAAACAGCACACAGACACAGTTAGGGACTAGCTGCTGAACATGGGGCTGCTATCATGAAGCCCCTGGTGCCACCCACAGCGTGATGGAGGAGCTGGTGATGAAAAGGTTTGAGGGTTTGGGAAACAACCTGGTCAAAACCACCTCCACTGATCAAACTGCGTCTGGTTGTGTCTCCGTCACGGTGCTGAAAATGATCGTTTTCTCTGACCCGTACAAACCGTCCTTCATTCTCTGTGTTTTCCCAGCAGACAGACAAACAGCGACTCAGCAGTTTACAAGGTCATCACATTTTCCAGCCAGTCAGAGAATGCATGCTTGCTTTGTGAACAACGGAGAAAAGAATTCATTAAAATACACCAAAGTATGTTTACACGCAGCAAATCTTCAGGCCCGGAAACAGCAGGATTTCTTTTACTATTTGTTGTCTAAAGTCTGCGCCGCTGAGCTGTGACCTGCTTCCTGCCGGCAGCGTGTAACGCCAGTGATCTGGAAGTTTACTGTCTTGTTGTGCTTATTGTGAGTCGCTGAGGGCGAAACTGTCGGCTAACAGATCAGATAAAACAAAATAGCACAAGATAAAGTCCCCTGCAGGCGAGTTGGTCTCCAGCGATGAGGTGGCAGCAAGGACATCAAAACAATCGATGGAAACTACTGAGTGAAATTCAAGATCAAAGTTAGTACACACACTTCATCATGAGGGAAAAAAGAGGTCCAGACACTGGGAGGCTGAACAGCAGCTGTGCATCAGCAGCAGGCAGACTGAAGTGATGAAGATGTTCTGTCTGGAGGGTTAGACTTCACGTTCCTAATCAACATGCTGATGATTTTGATCAGCTGATGTTCTGCTCAGATCTACAGTCACTATGGTCTGAATGAGAGCTGGTGAAGGTTGAATTATTTTGGGCTTTAGCTCAGGAGACGGTGTGTTGGAGAAGCTTTGGTTCTCCTTTTGAGTTAAAACTGCCTGGTTCTCCTTCTGCCTCTTACCCAGGTCTGGCTTGCAGACGCCCTTCATCCTCCAGGTCCTCCTGAGGGACTCTGAGGTGTTTCCTGGCCGGATGGGATCCATAATCCCTCCAGCGTGATCTGAGTTCTGGGCTGGAAGATATCTTGACTGTGTTGACTGAATCAGCATCAGAGGAGAAATCAATCAAACTGACGTAAAGGTTTACAGTTTGTTACATTTGGTTATGTGCCTTTCTTTGTACTGAGTTGACTTTTTCCAAACTTTTCAGACAATTCACTTTCCCAGCGTGCAGTTAATCTCACATCCCCAGCGCACTAATGCAACCCAAACACTGAAGAGACACCTCGGAGTCAAAACACTGCCAACATTTCTCTCCTAACAAGGAAACTCTGTCACTCACAATGACCTGAAAAAGAGTAACAGCCGGTCTCGTTACACTGCTGAGTTAAACCTCATCACACAGCACTGTCGCATCCTGAAACTGATTTTCAGCAGCGATTTGGAGACAGACGACAGATCAGGAAACACTTCTGCATGTCGCTCTGGGAGCTGCGGACAAATGAAGTATTTTCTTGTTAAATTTAGAAGACTTGTTATGTCCTCATCTCCTCTTGTACCCCCCTTTGGTTTCAGAGAGGTCGTCCAGGAAAGACGAGTTTCATTAGCAGCATGTGTGTTTGGCAGCGTGTGTGTTCAGATCACGAACATGAAATTTGAAAGCTGTGCTCATTGAATGCGATCAAAGCAGCGAAACGTGATCCACGATTTAGTCCATGCTGACTTCTGCTGCAGGCAAGAGAAACAGGCAGCAGAGCTGTTCTCATCAGGTTTACAGGCAGGAAGTCAGTGTGGCTCTGTGTACAGGTGTGTCAGTCACATGACAACACACACAGACACACAAACATCACAGAGTGACACACAACAAAGGACAAGAATAAGAGATGTGGTAAAATTTTCCTTCGACAAGCAGATGATCATGAGGATGTGCTGCTGCAGCTTTCTGACTGAGGTGTGTGTGTGTGTGTGTGTGTGTGTGTGCATGTGTGTGTCTTCCATAGGGAGTGTGGATGGTGTGTAAGTGTGTGTGATGGGGTTTAACTGAACTGATGCAACTTCAACAAGAGGGAATGTGTGTGTGTGTGTGTGTGTGTGTGTGTGTGTGTGTGTGTGTGTGAGTGTGTGTGTGTGTGTGTGTGTGTGTGTGTGTGTGTGTCTAGATGAATCAGTGAAGGACACTGGAGGATTTTTGCCTTTTCCAGTGTTTAAAGTTTAGTTTTACCTCTCTCTGCACCTGACGATTCAACTCGGAGAGTAAAAAGTAAAAGACAAGAAGACAACAAAAAAATGTACGAAGTGTTAAGAATAAAAAGAAAACGAGAGAAAAGCACCAGCAGAAGAGAAAACATGTTGGTACATCTGAAAAATAACCTGAAAGTAAGTCTCAGTGGAAGTTTTCAGTTTTTCTTTTAATCTTGATTAAAACAAATAAATAAATAGGAAGTTATTTCCATTTCGGAAGAGTTGTTTCCGTGTCAGAAAACCCAAAACCTGCAGATCTGTTTGAGGTAAAATGCGTCAAAATGCATTTGAAATTAGCATTTTTGAGGGATTTTATATCAAATCCCTCTCTGTTCACCTCAAAAACATAATTTTGGTGATTCATCTGGTTCTCTTTTACCACATGATCGGTTTCTGGATCAGGATGCACACAGAACACAGAAGAGCTTGGTCTCAAGTTAATCTGATATTTTACTTCATCATTTAGTGACAAACACATTAGCGCCTGGATGATGTTCACTACATCTGTGTTGTGCAGAGTTCAGGACTTTAACACACATCAAATATTAACCTTAACCACGAGCTGGGAGTGCCTAAACACAGCCATAAAAACTTTAATAGCACCCTTATTACCACTGCTGGGAGTATCTATGCACTTTTACTCATGTACTGTACTGTACTGAAGTACAATCTGTAGGTACTTGTACTTCAGTAGTTCCATCTAAAATCTTACAGCTACTTGGCCTTGGAGGAGAACAGCAGTCTTCATATGATTCTTCGGAGACTCATACTCACTGAAACTGAACTGTCAGATATACATTAAGATGCACTAACTGCTGTTTGATTACTACTTCAAAACTATCTGAGGGCAAATAAAAAGGGAAAACGGGATGTTAAGGAGCTAAGAACCATCTTCACTCTCAGCTGTGGAGATGTTTGGAACGTCTCTGCAAACCAAAGTTGTAAAATCATTTCTAAAACTTCATCAAACATCCTGGTAGAGCGCGTTGAACATCGCTGACGGCGAGAAAAGTGGCGGACTGTTCCTTTAGAGAGTCGTTTCCACAGAGAGGAAAGCGTGAGCGTGTTGACGAACCAGTGAGGGAGGACACTGAGGGATTTTTCTTTTTAAACTTTAGTTTTAGTTCTTTTTGCACCAATGCAACTTTAATCACACACACACACACACACACGCACGCACGCACGCACACACACACACACACACACACACACACACACACACGCACACACACGCACACACAAGATGGCTGTCCTGCTAGTAGGCTCAACTGTTACCTCTCAGCTGAAATATCACCTTGGCGGCAAAGCAGGTTCATTTCCAGCCTCCATCTGGTGGGGATCACCTGAGGTTTGTGTGTGTGTGTGTGTGTGTGTGTGTGTGTGTGTGTGTGTAGCAGCTAGACAGAAACACTGAATCTTTTTCCTACTGTCGTCACCATCCAGATCAGTGTTTTTACACACTTTTTTTGGTTACCCTCATGCATATAAACTGACTGAAGGAAGTACAAATAAGCATTTTGTGTGTTTCTGAAATGGTAAAAATCCAAAGTATAGGCAATTTCACTTCCTAAGCTGACAGACATTACATTACAGTGCAGAACACGCTGATGCATCTGCAGAAAATAACTGCAACAACAACAAAAACATGCTGCTCTCTAAGCCGGGCTCTCCCTAACTCTGTCAGCCTGGTCGTAAACCAAAGAGCAGCCTGTCTGTTGACCATCTGCCCTCTCAGGCCGGCCAAACATCTGCAGTGTGAGCAGGCGTCTGGCCTCTTTTCAGACACTCGCCGAGAGGGCAGAGTGTTTACTGACCTCTCATTGGTTAATTAGCAGGAAGCGACAAATCTGTGGGTGCATGGTTCCAGGTAGTGGAGCGTTAACAGAGTAAATGCAGCGTGTGACTCGCTCACTGAAAGCTGCTGTGTGGCCTGAACCCAGACAGCCAGCAGCAGACTCACCTGCTCCACTAACAGGCTTTGAAAAGCGAGATGGAAGCAGCAGGTTGTTCTACATTATACCACATTCATCAAGTCCCAAAAGTCTGCCAAATTTTCACACTTGTTGTTTTAAGTAAGCATCTTTTTACTTGTAGTTCTTTTAAAAAAAATTGCATGGACTTAATTTATTTTTCTCTTACCAACAAAATCTCAATGTCTTGTGTTTAATTGTGTCTTGACATCTTGTAGATGTGTATCATTTCCACTGACTTATTTCCCTTGTGGTGGAAGGATGGCGTGAACTTCCTGTTCGCCAGTTACTCCAGTCTATGACACAGTGTATGGATTATTAACATTATGTATTTCTCCACTCATGTTACATACCAATAACTACTCTGGACACACAGGGAGAAGAACATCTCATTAATGTGGAACAGTTAGAAAGAGAAACATGGTGAGAAATAGGAAATGTGAGCCAAATTGGGAAATGTTGTGAATGTAATTAGGGAACAGATAAATGATTAAACGTGTCACAGAAAAGAAGGAAAAGGGACAAAAACAAACAAACAAATAAAAACACTATTTTAATTATAGCTAGTTAAGTAACAGTATTGTTTATGGATGCACTGTAATATTTTTGACTTATTTTGTCAAAAAACATGTACGTTGGGCGGAAGTCGTCACAAATAATAAAGCTCAACATAAAAAATAAGTTTTTTTTTTTTTTTTTTTTTTAAACGGTTATGGAGTGGCGCGATACGTCTTCCGAACAAACATGGCGGACGACAAGCTCGAGTGGGAGCAGAAACGGTTTACCTCAACCGAAGTCGGTCGTTTGGCAGGAACTTGGTGTCTCGGTCAAAATTGACTGCTTATGTTGTGTGGAATCTATGAAACACATCGCTGAACTACCGCAGAAACATTTTTAATTTAGCCAAACACCTGTTGTTACTAGTGGTGGAAATTTCGAGAAGCTAGCGTTAGTAAAGCTAACTAATGCTAGCTAGTTCTCGTAACGTGGAAACCTGGCAACAAATAATCCAGCAAACTCAATGTCTGTTGTGAGCTTTATATTCATGGATTTACAACGATACAGTGTGGCTCAAAACTCAGAAATTATGACGATACTGGCGACAAAATGCGGAGCTGCTCGTCCGTCGGCGACAAGCTAATGGCAGAGCTAGCATCATGTGAAGTTCAACAACAAGCTGAGCGTCATGGCCGGATGGACGGATGAGCAGAGAGGTGAGTTCTGTTTCTTTAAAGTTAACGTGACCTTAGTTTACCTCTAAATCATTAAATTTACCTTTCTGACTTAATTTGTGTAACTAAGCTGTATGATGTACTGTGGTACAAGTTAGAATAATGGTATTACTTTTATAACTGTTGCGGAGTTCTCGTATTTTGTCACCACGATGCGGCTGTACGGTAATTTAATTTCTACCTGCTGTTGTTTAACCATAAGAGAGTGAACAAGGAGACTATTGACAGAAAATTTATCAGTTAATCAGCTATTTTAATGCTCAATTAATCATTTCAGTCATTTCCTCACTAAAAATATGAGCTTTTCAAATGTGTTGATTTTGCTGCTTTTTTGGTTTTGTATAATAGTGAATGAGATGTTGTTGGATTTTGGACTGTTTGCTGGACAAAACAAGCACTCTA
This sequence comes from Chaetodon trifascialis, assembly GCF_039877785.1. Taxonomy (NCBI): domain Eukaryota; kingdom Metazoa; phylum Chordata; class Actinopteri; order Chaetodontiformes; family Chaetodontidae; genus Chaetodon; species Chaetodon trifascialis. The sequence continues at coordinate 2,396,702 of NC_092076.1, read as the reverse complement.
GTTTAAAGCCTCATCCTTGACTGTGGACACTTCATTATTTCCAGACATTTTTGAGAAGAAATGATCAATTGAGGACATTATTGTCAGGTTTTTCTAATAAACATAATTGTTAGTTGCAGCTGTAGTCACTGTCTAATGACCTGATTGTGATGATTATCCCCCAAAAAAGTGTAACCTACTTATTGCCCCTACAACCCAGAGTGAAGATAAGAGATAAGATAAGATATAACTTTATTAATCCCCCACCGGGGAAATTTGGGTGTTAGAGACAGCAAGCAATAGAGCAGGAATAAAAGGGAGATGGGAAGGGAATAAAAAATACAAATTACTTAATACAAAATCAACTATATTTGTAAAATATGGATAATTAAGTACAGTGATTTGTACTGTTACACAGTAATATTTCATATGAACAGTCTGAACTTGTACTGTTACTGCTACTGTCAGTGCTACAACTATTTCTGTTGATGTTAATCTGACTATAGTCCACTCCTGGCCAGCATCTGAAACAGAAACAGGTTTATTGCCCAGAAACTTGTTAATCCTTCAACTGATCTAAAAATCTGCCTCTTAAAAATCTCGGCGGCTTTGTAAATCCACTGGCCTGGAGTTACTGTATGAAGCCTTTGGCCCACAGCGACAGTATGATGCATGAGAGAAGGTTAAAACACTCCAACAGATTGATGACTCTCTCTTTATTCATCTGTGCTCACTCTCTTTCTCCTGTATCACACACATACAGACACACACACATAATTAAGATAGGGGGTATAAAGAGCTTCAAGTGTCTTTAAATCAGTTTTGATTGGTAATTAGCTGAGCTGAGCAGGAAGGAAAAATTGATTCTGCGACTTAATTACACATCTGGAGATTTGACACAAGTTGAAATAAAACAGCAATGAGTGAAAACAGCTTTTCCCCCTGAAATACAACCTGCAATCACCCTCTTAGCAAACGTGTGAAAAATATCAACACTTCAGTTTCCTCTCGTTCCTTTTCATCAGTAGGTAAATTCAGCTCAGTGAGAGCCACTCTCAATGTGTGCTTAATGTCTCTGTCACTGTGTTGAGGTTAATGCTTCACTGTGCTGACATATCAATGGTGCCCTAATCCATACAGCTGCATATTACAGTGCTGAAACAATCATAGGTCACATTATTTTTCAAGCCAAAAATGATCTGGTTCCATCTTCTCAATTGTGAGGATGCTGCTTTTCTTTGTCTCTCAGTACATGCCATAAACTTTTTTGGGTATTAAAGTGTTTGTTGGATAACACCAGCAATTTGAAGACATTAATTTGGGATTTCCATGATTATAACAGCATTTTGAGCCAGACTTCCTGCATATTTTCATAATGTGTTGAAAACTGATGTCCTGTATGTTTCTTTTTTTCTGACAGAGAGATCATGACGCTCGACAAAAACAACAAACGAAATGAATCTGCCTGAATCGATCAACCATTTGAAGCCACGTGAAGATGCTGCCAAAGGTGAGGAAGCTGATTTTCTGATATTTTGAATGTTTCATGTGTCTGTATGCTGCGAGATGTTGCTTCTGTCTTTGACTCAAGAGACTCTGGGCTGCTGGATTGAGCTGTGCTGCTGCACAAAAATCTGGAGAGAGTCTTGTTGACTTGAGGTCAAGTTAACTTACTGTAATTTGTGGTCATGTGATTGGTCTGGTTATCTGTGGTTCGTTTTGCTGTGAACCTTTAAGCATTGTTACGGTGTTTATTTGAGAGTTTTATAGATGAAGATGTTGGTGCTGACTGCTTCTGCTGATACAGGTCCACTAACTTGTGCTTTCTTTGTCTCACTGTGGTGCACAAAGCCGTTAAGGGCTCATTACAACTCCTGTAATGGAGGGTAGAAACATTCACATTCACAGTCATAGTTGTAGCTGTGGGACTGTATACAGAGTCTCGTGCTGCTTGTGTCGGTCAACCTGTGAGATCTTAAAATGGGTTTAAAATTTGCACCATTGCAGCAGCACTGTGCTGGATGAAGCATGTGGACTGAAGCCTCTTCACGTTGTTCTGTGTCTTTTGATTGTCCTCTGACATTTGACATTTTTTTTTCATGCACCGATGTGAAGCACTGGAAAGCGTGTGTGTGCGTGTGCTTTCGTGTGTGTGTGTGATTTACTGCTGAGACATGTGTCCCATTTAACGTGAACACACTGTCTATGATTTCCATTTGATTTCCATTTAGATAGCTGTTGTTGCTGCTTTGTGATTCTGCTGTGCTGTTGTTGGGTGTCAAACCCGTGTGTGTTCAGTAATGATGAAAACACCTGCTGTACAGCTTCACTACACTGCTGCTTGTTCTCCTCTGTGTGCCTGAAATTGATTTTCTTTGTCTGAGGTTCGACTTAAATTCTTTTTCTCCAGGGCTGTTTGCTGCTCAGAGTTAAAAATCCTTATGTAATCAAACTGTGCCGGCAGTGTTGTCGTCTTCTTAATATGATTGTCTGCTGGAGTGTTGCTTCTATCAGATGCTTTAAGTTGCAGACTGTTAATGTCACCGTCAGACAATCCTGAGTGTGTTTCAGTAGCTGTGCTGGAACATGTGGATTAAAATGAAAATATTTTGGTTGTAGTTTCACATTTAAAACACTAGAGGGAGGAAGATTGAGTGAGACTAGTTGCAAAGAAAGAGATGTAATTACACATACTGTAGATGTTTTGTCATTCCATCATGTGTGATCTCTAAGTCTTCTGTCAGGTAATTTTGTGTTTCTTCATAATTTCTTTTTCTTTTCTTTTTTTTTCCACAAAGTAGTGCCTGGATGCAATGTTGTGTAGAAGGAAATGTGTTATTAAAAGTATGGACAGATTATGAGGCTATAAAGGTTCTGCTTCTTAGAAGGGTGGGTGTGTAAACCCCTCCTAAAGCTTTAGGCCCACATATTATACATAATACCATATGACACTGTACGAAACATTATATGAAACTAGTGTTTCGTATCACCAGTACACTTGAAATTGAAATGGTACTGATTTGATATCTCATAGATCAGAGAACATCATCCCATCTTTGGGGTACTTTTAGGATGATGTAATGGACGCCTGACTTGTGGTTGATTGCTCGATGGTTTCACTTGAACTCTGTTTATGGATCCAGGAACAACAGAGGCCAAATTGAGCCCTGAATCAGGGATGACATGATAATGTAACAGTAAAGAGTGTGGTTAGATCAGATTTTCATTGTACAGTACTGCAGTGAATGAGGTGTGTGTGTGTGTGTGTGTGTGTGTGTGTGTGTGTGTGTGTGTGTGTGTGTCTGTGTGTGTGTGTGTGTGTGTGTGTGTGTGTGTGTGTGGTCGGTTGCTGCCACAGGCAAGGTTGACAGTCCGTGCATAAGTAATCCCTCCATTATGTATCAGGCTGCGTGAATGTGTGCTCATTTCTATGATGTCCTGTTTGTATGTGGTTCAAGCGTGTGTGTGTGTGCATCTGTGTATTGTGTGTGCAGTAATGAATGTGCAGTTTCCCTCTTCATGTTCGGCCTTCTGTCTGGCAATCTCATTCTCATCTCATTTTATTATGTTTTTGCTTGAATTTTTCCTTTAACAACCTCCAACAGCGTGATGATGGCTGTTGGAGGGCGTTGTGTGTGTACTTATGTGTGTGTGTGGTGCAGCTGCAGCCAATCATGAAGGCAATCTTCGGTACCTGCCTTTCCATCAGCGTGGCCATAAAAGTCGAGGCGGCCGTAAAACGGACTGACAGATTTAAGAGCCGCTGCTGCTGATTTTTACTGCCGCCGTCTTTGTTTTGGGTGCCCCGCTGCACCTCATGGACACACACACAGATCACGTTACCATCATTATCAAGGGCTATTTCCGTACTCCTCGTTGTTCTGACATCCTTCCTCTCAGTTTAAGTCTCACTTTCAGTCAGGATTAATATTCTGTAGTTATGCTGGTCGCTGTGCAGTGAAATGTTCACAGTGCAGGTTGCCGTAAAGCAGAGCACAAGCAGGCTGAGGTGGAAAAAACAGCAGAGCTCACTAAAGAACAGATCAGTTTTTCATCAGGTTTATTTTTGCCAATACAAATCCATTAAAATATGACCGAGATCAATCCTAAGGCCTGTGTGTTGATTAAAATACTGCAATTAAAATCAGTCATCCTCGCCTACAGAAATAAAGTGTTCTTGACAGAGATGAAAGTAAAAGTTAAAATCTGTTGAACTGTAGTTGTGTCATGTGGTCAATATGAAACATTTTTGGACTTTTGTTTTTGTTTAGAAATGAGTCTGATGAGCTTCAGGCAGACGGAAAAAGAAAAGGACAAATCACAAAATTAGTTCGAAACTCACACCATGCTTTAAAGATTCATAATGAAAACAATGTCTTGTTAAAATGTGTGTTTTTCTTCAGAAATCAATTACTTAACATTGAATACTGAAGGTTTGATCTGTGGCTGCGCTGTAACAAAGACAGGGAGTATTTCTTTAAACGTGAGGCCAGTTTTCTCAATCCAAATATGTCCAGTTATGTCAAATTCAAGTAAATGACATTAAATGACAAAGCGCTGATTAAACATACTGCTCCAGGACTCTGCTCATGGCCGACCGTTACATTAAACATTACAAAAGCATCATCTCAAACATTACAACATGACAACATCTGCTGTTAATATCATGTTTGGTTAATCCAATGAGCTATAGACATTTTCTTTGAATTCATTTCTGTCTGGTTGCCATTTCATTTCTTAGATATTGAAATATTTGTGTTGTATTTTGTGTTTTTAATATGTACACTATGTTGGATTTGAAAGGAAACAGTGAAGAAGTGCTCACTTTTGGCTTTAATTTGAGGTTGTTTTCACTCACTTTAGATGAACTGCAGTCTTTTCATACACGTTCCCTCAGTCATGCTGACCCTGAGGTCAGTTAACATACACACACACACACACACACACACACACACACACACACACACATGCACAGACACACAGACACATATCCTGTGTCACGGTATTAAATGGGACAAGCTATCGCTGAGCTAATCACTGGCTGCTTTGTGTTGTTACACTAAAGGGATAATCTGCTCTTCTTTATCTGCCACAGCAAATAATGGGATTTAGAAGGTCAATCTGACAGTCAAACACACACATACACATGTATGAACACACACACACACACACACACACACACACACACACACACACACACACACACACACACACACACACACACACGCACTGCTGTTGCCCTAAGGCAACAGGAAAATCACAACACGGTGTGTGCATATATATGTATACACACACCATGTTGTGGTATTATGTATTTATGCACTGTCTGTGTATGTGTATGTAATGTGTACACACACACACACACACACACACACACACACACACACACACACACACACACACACACACACACACACATACACACACACATTAGACATTATCTTGCTGACCAGACGCAGAGCTCGGTTTGGATTTGCAAGATGTGAATCATAAGTAGACAAAACAGAACCATGAACATGAATAAATAAGAATACATAAATCAATTAATGAGCGAAGGATTAAATTAATAAACAGCCAAGAAGTCAATAAGGAAATAAATTGACAAAATATTCATGAATTTTGATACAGTGGCTTGTAGCTGAATTATTGACTGAATTTGTCAGATAAATTCAAATTCAGGTTTTCTAAGTTGTGTATTTTTTATGTTATGTTTTCTAATATCCGTATCTTCTTGATGGCAATGTACTCGCGGCTGGTATAATCTCTTTCTTTGTGAACATCTGTAATGGATAATTGAATTTTTAAGACTTAGTTGTCCAACTTTGATAGACAATTTCTCAGAAAATCAAGATGATCAAAACCGGAGTGACTCAGAGGTATTGACTCTGGTAAATGTAATAATACTGGAGTGAGTGTTTTTGTAGTTGTAATGCTGCAGAAATCACTCTTGATCACCTTCATCCCGCTCTAAGCTTCTTCGTTTTTGATCATCCAACCACAGAGTCAGTCCTCCGCCTCTGACCAATCCCCCCTCAAATCACTGCAAAGACGTATCCAATAACACAAGACCAGAAGCCCTTTTATAAAAAAATAAAACCATCTTCAAGGCCTCTGTCTTGTTTGGCTCATCGCCCTGGATTATGGCTCTGTGAGAGGTGGTTACATCAGATCCTTGCTGTTTGAAAATGTACTTAAGGCCAGTGTTGTTAAGCCCGATTTAAACCCACAGTGCTTACTGGGATCAAGATTAAATTCTGGGAAAATACACACATGGTCCTGAACACACACATGCGCAGACAAACGCTCTCTTACAACCACACACACGCACACACACAGACAGTCACACTAGGAAAAGGTTTTCTAGGTATCAAGAGCAAGTGTGTGTTATCAAAAATAGTGTGCACAGTAGCATGAACATGGACAGAGTGTGTGTGGCAGTTATTAGCAGGGATGAGTCATATAAAAGCCTGCGAGTGTTGCAGGCAGATGTACAGAAGCTGGTTGAAACCCTTTTAAAGTTCAAAGACAAACTCTGTGATCCGGTTCAGCCGCTGCAGAGGAAAAATCGCCTACCTTCCTCAGCACTCCCTGCTCACACACGAGGAACACACCGATCAGACAACAGTGACGGTGTGGTGTTTACATTTTGGTTTTCATTTTTGTTTAGTTTTCAGTTTTGTTGTGACTGTCACTGCAGCCCTATCCCATGAGAAATTCATACTTTTACATAAACAGCTTTCTCTTCCCCCCATATGTGCAGAAAGATTTGAAGCATTTGGTCAGAGTGACAGCTGCACTCCTCATTCATTTCAGTAAGAACAGTGTGTGCACACAGTCAGGGTCCAGACACAGATGCTTCAGAAAACATCATCCAGCAACTGAGATGGTTATCAAATACACAAGGCTCATGTTAAATCACCGTCTGACAGTATCATAAACAGCTGTGCAAAGTTTTGCAGTTTGATAAACCTTCAAACTCATGAATCTGGACTTCATGGATTGTCTTTCTTCTTCTTACATGTACAAATAGAAACAAAGCCAGACCAGTGCCGACCACAACTATGAAGTGAGGTAACCTAAAATCTCTAAAGTCATGGACCTGCTGTCGCCTGGTTGTAGAGTCTGATGCAGCTTCCACAGGTTAGCTGGTTCTGCACTCTGATGCTGTGACTGCTGTGCTGCTGCCGCTGTCGCCACGTTCGTTCCCACCGGCTTCAGCGACACTCGCAGTCTCGCCTCAGTAATTATCAAACCCTGTCATGATAATTCCTACTGGCAGTAGAAGATTAGGACGTGAGAGAAACTGATTAAATGTGAACATATAGTTCAACTAAAATGAAATGAAATCACTTCTTGACCTCTATGCAGGCATGTTGAGATGAAAATTGAACCTAAGGAATTACCGGAAACACATCAGTAGTCAATGCCAGCCTTGTGTAATTGTGCACAATATCAGTAACACTGTCTTTGCCTTTTCTTTTTCAGAGTTACCAAAGATGATGGTCCTGTTTTTTTTATGGTTATTTGTAAGAGCTGCATGATCAGAAAATAAAAGTCTGTAGCTGTGAACCAGTAATATATGAGCACCGTCTGGACAGAAGCCAATTTTTATATGACGCTGCTTAACTAATAAATTCACTATATATGCAAAAGGAGCACTGTGGCCCTCCCTTTCCTCTTCATAACATTTTGCCAAATGGTAGCCAAACAGATGTACATTTCAAGAATTGTGCTCGTGTTTTGCTTGTTTCCGTCCCCTGAAGTATAACAACACCTGGCTGCCAGAGAAGTCGGCTGGATGGAGTCGGCATTTGAACTACACATTAACAGGAGGAGGATGACTTTTGCTGTAACACGGAGCTGTGGACCACACTCAGATTGAACGGCCTGCCTTCCTCTGCTTTAACACTACACGATTTTGACAGCGTACAAAGTCGGCCACAGCGTGAGACAATTTCTCAAACTTGGCCAAATCCAGTTAACTTCTTGCACACTTCATGGAACATGCCATGCCAATTTCACCATCCACAAGCAACCTTAGGTTTTATTTAATCGTTCTGATTCTCTGCTCTCTGTATAATCTCCCTCAGTCTCTACATCTCCATCTTCCCTCTCTCATTTTTGGGTTCAGAGCACTTAAAAATTGGATTCTATGGTCTATATGATTTTACAAATTGCAATTATGACACTAACAAGAACCAGGGCTTGGGATATTATCACTATGGTGCTTCTAATGGCACATTAGTTTCTTATTGTTTTATCGTTAGTCAAATAACTAACAGCAAGCAATTAATTAAAGAGCTCAGAGAGACACAGAAAAAACAACTATGTAAAAACATTCACCCCTACTTGTTCAGTCTCAAAGAAATAAATAAATTAAAATAGAAATCAACCAACCAGTTAAAAACAGTCATAGTCTGTTTTTTGGAAAATAATCTATCCTTAAACTGTGACATTCACAGGAGGCTCAGTTGGCAGACTTTGGCGTGCATGGTCACAGCTCCTGCCAGGTCCTCAGCTAACTACAGTTAAATGGGAGGTTTAAATATCGAACACTGTTTGCTGAAGTAACATGAACTAACGCTGTGCAACAACACCAGATACCTGCCAGGTTTGTTTTCCCTCATGGTTTGTACATTGATCATTGTGGTTAATAGCGCACACAGAGACACAGACACAGACACACACACACACACACACACACACACACACACACACACACACACACACACACACACACAGTATTACTTGGATAGATTGTTTTTTGACAGCCGTATCAATTTTTGATGAATTTCACACAGAATTTGGGTCGTACCTGAGCTCAGTCTTTGACTCTTGTATTGACTATGTATCAGTTAATCTTTTCACTCCCAGTCGATACCCTTTGGCAGGCTTTAGCACACTTTTCTCCATGCATCACTTTTGTATTGTGGATTGTAGTGGGCATTGGTCCCTTTAGGGGCTGGACTCGAGGATTTTAACTTGTTCAAACTGTATTGTAGTGAAAATGATGGAGTTTAAGCAGGTCTCCAGACTAATTCTTGAATATCCTGGGCACTGGCTTCTTCTTGGTCTGATGCGCCCAACAAAGCAGCATTATGACATGCTGGTTATGTAATGTTTTCCATCCAAAACGTTGGGGAAAGACAAACCCCAGGGTGGGGGAACAATGTGCATGCCAACAGAAACACAAGACAAAGGATAAGAAACAAAAAATGGGAAAAAACTAACTTTAATGCTATTTCCCATGATGCTGTGTGAATTTTTAAACGCAGGTGGGAGTGGGATGTTTCTTCAGGGCAGACATGTTCTTGCTCTTAACACAACACTCACATCGTGTGTTAGAAGTCAACCTTCGCTCTGCCTGGCTGCAGCGATACCTGACTGAGGCTGCTTAGCATTGCAGAACAGATGAGGAGAGCCGCTGAGTGCCCTGAGAAACGATACTAATGTCAAAAGCACAAGCTGTCTGCAGCAGAATCAGCCTTTCCTGAATGAATACACAAGCAGGCTTTCATGTTTTCATACTGTGGCGAGGCTGAACAAAATGTGTATTCGTGTGTGCGTAAGCTGGTGATGATGTTCGTGTGAATGCTTATTCAGGTGTGTGTGTTTCTGTGTGCATTTTTACGGGTGTGGAGAGTTTTGTGTGTTTGCAAATTAATGTGCATTTTTATGTCACTGGAGAGAAAAGCTTGCCTCAGTCTACAGAGAGCAGACTGACTACCATCAACACTTGTAGAATTTAACACAGCCCAGTGAAACAGACACTGAAGGACTGTTAATGTGGTTATATTAGATTGGAGGATACATCCATACTGAGAGCTAACTGGTTTTAGATAAGCAAGTAAGCATATTTGGGACAGCTGGTTAGAAGTGAAGTGACAAGGAGCTAACTGGTTATAAATACAGTGAGATACAGTTAAACCTGCTAACTGAGGTGGCAACTTCTAATATACATATTGGAAGATAGCTGGTTAGAAATGGTCAATTGTTACTAAGAGCTAACTGGAATTTACACCACCATATATGAAAAATTGCTAAACATCTGAAATGAGGTAAATTGGATGTAATAAATGTCACAAAGATACTGCATGACTGCTGTATGTGATCACACAGTATTGTACAGGTGTTCATCAAGGTTTTTCTGGACCAGATTTGGAGCTACAGGTGTGTGCAGGCATGAATAGTTTCCTGTCAGTGTTGCAGCACCAGAGGAATAAAAGATCAAACTGACTGCCAAATGTGAGGAAGAATTGATCTCTTTGTCCAAGCAGCACTTGGGGAGAAAAAAAAGGCCACTTACAGCTCGGCTTCATGAATAATGTTCAGAAGATGTTGAATCGGGAGACCCGGCTTGCGGCTCAGCTGACCCTCCAGTGCATCCTCATTTCTTTATGATACATCTACAACACGCCGAAGAGGACTTCGGTTTTTCATAAGTCTGCCTCCAGTTTGCTAAAGGTTGAAGAATGCATTTCAGTGTGTGACACAGGAAACATTAACCCTCCACCATGGAACTGACATTGTTTACTGTACAACAAATACTCAAAGAGATGTTGGACTCCAGTGTTAGACACAGTCACTGCTTTCACAGGGCTGCACTTCACTGAAGTAGGCATTAAATAAATGGATTTAAATATGCTGTAAAGGGAAAACCTTTAAGTCAGTTTGAGTGGTATGAGAGCTAAGCCATGTTACAACGCACTTCTTTCCCTCTTGATGAAAAACAAGGGAAGCCAGTCATGAGTGACTTTTTGAGTTATGATCTGTGACATAATTAGGATACATTTGACTCATAATAGAGAATGTTTATAACTAGAATACTGAATAGAAATAAAATAATTTCCATCCATCCATTTTCTATGCCGCTTATCCCTTTCGGGGTCATGGGGGGGCCGGAGCCTATCTCGGCTGTCAACGGCGAGAGGCGGGGTACACCCCAAATAAAATAATTTAGAAAATACAAATCCAAAAAAATCCAAGTATGATATGAAATCAGAGTGAGTGTGCATGTTCATGCTTTTTTGACAGCATGTATAAATCTTATTGATGGATAAAAAAACACATGGTGTGACCATGTAAGCATTTAGGAAATCTTTAAACACTGTTTATCATGTCTGTGTCTGTGGAAAATTCTGAATCTTATGGGTGGTCATGGATTGTGAAGTTTAGAAAATGAGATCAGATCAAAGTTCAGATGAGATTCATTTAAATTCAAGTTCTTCTTTGTGGCTTTGGTTCACACATGATACTGAGTGATGATGCAGCTGCACTCGTTCAGAACAGCAGCTGTACATTTTTCAGTTTTCCACATATGAAATCAATTCAGATACTGTGTGCAGGAATAATCCCATTGTATTTATCAATTTGAAGAAATTCCTCGCTGTCTTCTGGCATTTTCTATTTTCATTTTCATTTTCAGAGTTAGACAGATGTCGTAAATAGCAGATAGACATAGATATGTCAATCACAGAAAAGTAAGCCTTAAAAATTGAATTATTAATTACGCATTGGATCACTTGATAGGCAGCTAAGATCTTGAATAATGCTTATAGATATAGATATATAGCTATTTTTTAATAGATGCTATTTTCATATTCAACACAGAAGGGGGATCCCACTGTCACACCAACACAGAAAACCAGCCCATATTGCTCATATAAGAAATTTGCTGCAGATATTCATTGTCCTATTGACCTTTCCTCAAGCACCATCAGGCCATCATTTTTAATTTGATTTCCAGCCCTTTTGATTTTTATATCCCCATAACCTTCCCTCTAGCGCCCTCCTCGGGACAAACGTAACATTTTTAGCTTGTGGTAAGGCTGTAAGAATAGATAAATCAACAGTACGTTCAGTGGGAAAGTACGCATTCTTGACCTTGAGAATAATAGTTTGACATAAAAATGTCAACCAAGCTCTTCATCTTATTGCAGAATCTCAATCTCCATGACAACTGGGCAAACCTTGAGTTCCACTTGAAAGTTCTGGATAAAGTTAGTTAAGTGGACCTTGTAATGTAATGTGTAGTGTGTTGTGTGTCCTCGCCAACGTTTTATAGCCTCTGCAGCCCGTGAGCTGCTTTACTTTTTCTTGTTTAAACACACATTGAACAGATTTGAAACGTGTCATGCTTTTAAAATTATCCTCAAAATGGTGTCACAGGCCAGAAAACTTTGTCAAACTCTGCCATACACACAGACTTTACTTACATTATACAATATATACACAATACGCATTGTCACCTACCTCACGCACTTGCACCAACTTTTTCCCATGTCTCACTCAGCCCAAGGCTTTACAAGTCCTTCAACCTGCTTCCGTTTACATCCAAAGGGATGAAAGCTTCCAGCTGTATTCAGCTGCTCAGTCTCCTGGAGAGAGAAGCTTGTCCTCATAAATCTGTACAGCCAAAGTTTTCTATAGAATAATTTGCTCATCGTTCTGTTCAGACTTCCTCTACCTGTCTCTACCGCCTCCCTGCTCCCCTCGCATAGAAAGAGTAGCTGCGAAGGCTTTGAAAATGTTTGACAAACTTCAACACTTCTCTCCTATTTGAGAAGTTGAGTGATTTTTAAGTTGTGGGAAACTCTCCCAAAGTGCAGGCTCATTTCCTCCCTGCTGGCTTCAGCCGTCCTCTTACATTCACAGTCGACAAAGCAAACAGCGGAACCCTCTTCTGTCTGTGTGCGAATCTCTCAGCTTGTTGCCGTTGAATAAGCGAGGCACAGGACGCTCTCCAGCTATGACTTCAACTCACATTCACACCTCAAACACACCTCATATACCACAGACCATCTGTTACCTCTTTGTTTTACAGTTGCAAAAGCTTACACCTTTATTGTATTTCTCAGAAGCAAAGAATTTAGGATTTTTCTTTTTTAACGACAGACAGCAGCATTTCTGCGGCTTTCAAGGACGCCAAGAGTCACGAAACACATCAATGATCGTGAAAACTTTGAGTAGCTGTAAGAAAAACAACGAAAGTTGCTCTCTCGCCTTCATTGACAACCATCTGATGATACATTTGACACCAGTCAGGCTGTTGCGGCCGGTCTTTTCCTCGTTCCCTCCTCGTGTGCCGTGCATCGGAACATAGACCCTACTAATTGATGATGAAATTCGTTGCCACGTATTTTTAATGATTGATTTTAATAAATTTAATTGATTAGTTCTTGCAGCCTTATATGTGACAGTAATGTTATGCAGTCTGTAAGATATGTAATGCAGTGTCAGAGTAACACTTATTAAATTTTACATTTGATCAGTGTATTGCTGTAGCTGAGACTGCAGCTGCTATACGGTCCATGCATTGATCTGTGCTAAACTCACAAGAGTCCATGAGTTTATCTGGCATGCTGTAAAGCAGTAAATATCTCCACACATCAGACTGTAAATTTTTGATACCTCCAGTAAATTCGTCCTTGTCAGTTTCAGGGTTACAAGTATTTTTTCGTGACTGTCTGAGAACATGCTGCAGCCAGAATTATTAATGTCATTTCAATTTTTGTGCTGACCTCTGGCCTCAAGCTGCCTGTGTGCCTTTCCATCCACACAAAATTTCTCAAGCAAGGAAAGAAAACTAGCTTCATCAGCCTGAATCTTGGTTTCAGTCAGCTAAGACAAGGAAACAATGCTGATCTTGGACAGCTGTATACTATATTTATGTATAAATGATGTAAGGAAATACAGGCTCACCCTATTGCAGTCGTTAATGATCTAACAAATACAGAAGAGAAAATAATTAATTTGAAAAAAGAACAACAAATTCAATGAAATCAATCAGCAAATACATATTCGACCTTATAACTCAATTTCAGCTGTATGTTTCATGAGCGACTTGATCCAAATACTAGTGGACCTGATTAAGTTGAAGAGCTCAATATATTGATATTGATATGATATGTATGAAAGTTCGATCAGCAGGATTATTTCCCGAGAGAAGGGTCATGACTGTTGATCATTCAGAAATGCCAGGGATGGATATCATTAGGATCTTATTTACGCTGGAATAGACGCTCATTGCTGCTTATCGATATCGGCTCATATAGGTACTGTTATCCATACTCCTGTCAATACCTCTCCTTAATTTCTAAAATGATCACATTTTAATTTCTAGGTTCAATTTGCACTTTCATTGGTCAAATGGATGGAGAGAGGATTGGTGTGTGTGAGATGTCGACTGGCTGACGTCGTTGGTACAAGAAAATCAATCTCAAGAAAAATGAGCAGAAGCAGAAGCTTCAGGTGTCACATATATGTTGCCCATTAGGAAGCCAGTGTTGCTCCCTTTGCACACAGCACGTTGCACAGGTAGTCTCGGCCGTGTTTTTTTTACTTTGCCACAATTAGCCCACTCCTCAGATCATTCTAACCTTCCCACTCTGCTGTTCACCCCTACAATGTAGCCTCGATGCTAATGAATGCAGTGTCATTATTGGATGGCTACACACTGGGAAATGTTCATTTAACAAGTGCCAAACTGAAAGTCCCTGATGTGAAATGAATTCAAGAATGATGTTGAAGCACAGCCTGCACTGACTGCTGCTGGAGCTTACTGGTATCATGGTTCTGACCAATCAGGAACCCCCAGTACTCATCCCTAGCCACTAGTGACATTTTTCATTTTAACCAGTGAAAACGATGGGCAGCGTTAGCTATTAAAAAGCATGCCAACGTTTCCTGAATGTTCTCTACATTGTTCTTCACAAGAAGAGTGGAGAAAGAAAAAAAGATTTGATAAGAGATTTGTTACTGTCTGATATCAGTGAATTTGGATATTTTACAGACAGGCAATCAGATCAAGAACAAACCAGCCTATTGATTCCTATTGAAAATACAACACTGTCTTTGTTAGAACAGATGTTTCTTTGTTTTTCTCAGTCCCCTGGTTCCAGCTGACTTCATTTTTCAGTCCAAATGTTGAAACTACACCTACATACACAAAACTCAATAAGCGCTGATGGAAAATCAAAAGCTTGCAATAAATTGCACATTTCTCTCTCTCCTTCTCTCCAGTCTCCCTTTCTCCTTATTACTTAACTAACAGATCTGACTGATACAAACTCTGTATTATTATAATATTAATGTGAAGACGACTGATGAGTCCTGAGTCACAGCAGAACGAATGTAGGAAAGAAAAAGTCATTAGTTTGTGTCTCATCAATGAAGTCTGTACTCGCAGTTAATGAAACCAAGCAGTTCATTACACACTGTCTGTCTTTGTGTGTGTGTGTGTGTGTGTGTGTGTGTGTGTGTGTGTGTGTGTGTGTGTGTGTGTGTGTGTGTGTGTGTTGGTACAGGTCAGTATCTCAGCTCACAGACAGAAAATGAGACAAGGAGGGAAAAGGAGAAATATTTTTCCTTGACTGTGGAAGTGAAGCTCTCCAACTGTAAAATTAAATCTTCTGCTTGGGAACATAGTTTGTAAAAGCTAACAAACAAAAACAAATGAGAGCGTTGTTTGAGATTCATTACTAACTATCCATGTGTGGGAGCTCGACAAAGTCATTAAAGTTCCTCAGAGATGAGATTCCAGCTGCCATTTCAAGGCACTTGGTCTCCAACTTATTACCATGTTTTTTTGGGTATTTTTGTGTTATTGTAAAGCAGAGAGGGACAGGACAGCCAGGAGGCAAGACAGGAAGGCACTGTCGACAAAGGGATATGCTTTTACCTTTCTTTTTAGTGAGCTGGCTTCCCTGATATCTATAGGTAGTGTGTTTCAGAGCTTTTGAACGTAACTGGCAAAGGCTGCATCCCCAATATTCTTTCAGCTGTTGCTCAGACCCTCCAGTAAACCAGCAACCTTTGAATAAGGTGGTTACTCGAGCCTCTCGACTCGCAAGCCACTGGGTCAGCTGGCTGGGATGGTCATTTGCCTCCCGAAGCTGGTGACTAGCGCGAGGGGCCTTTCACTGAGAGAAACACCAGCCTCTGCGTCTGAAGGGAGGGGAGCTTTCATTGTTGAAAATCCTCACTCGCACTCTGCTGTGTTGACTGGAAGGATTAGGCACACCTCCATGAATAAATCATCCTTGCCATTGTTCTGAAAACACAGAAAACACCTGACTTATTGAACACATCTGACACACTTTCTGCCGCACTCTTGACATCCTACACACCTGACCAAGACACTCATGGGCAGCCCTCTCATTGGTCATGCTGTTCGTCCCTGAGCAAAGACGTCAATATGTTAATGAACATCGCCTCCACTGTATTCATGTTATACACAGTGGACTGAAGTATTTGTCTTGTCTGTTAGTATCTTCTGTCAGGACACCTTGTTGTGTCTGATTTAACCAGCAAATAGCACTTTATAAACATCTCTCAAAATAATGTAGTTTCTGAACTGTCAGCTGAAATGTTTCCTGTTTCTTTGGACATGATCATGACTGAGGAAGGCTGCAACACTGTGTTGACTCTTTTTATGGTGTTTCTGACTTTCCTCCAGCTTTATGAGTCTGGAAATGGCCTGTCTGTTCCCGTCTCCTCAGTCAGGTCTCCTTTATGTGTGTCTGCATCTATGCTGCCTGTCAAAATTTATGGCAGATGTCTTTTTTTTGTCCATGTAGCAGTCACAAGTTGGGTGATGAATGTCTTTCTGTTTAAGTGTTCCTCCTCGATGTTCTGTCTTTGCTCTCTGTAGCTTCTATTCTTTGAAGATTTATGTCAGTATTTACAGAGGAGACAACAGCAGATGTGCTCCCACCTCTGTAACGTACAAGAATTACATTTTCTTCCCAGGTGTGAAAGTGAGATTTAAACCTCACCTCCAGTGGAAGCATTTTTTTAAGGGGAAACATTGAAAAGACGTTGTTTCAGGATGTCTATTAAAATGGAAAGAGTATTCTCCCTGGTTGTTCTTTCTAATGAACAGAGACCACATCTTTGTGGTCTTTCCTTCTCAAACTGCAGGCCTTCATTTATCCTGTCAGACATTGTGATGCTCTAAATTAGTCAGCGCTATTAAGAAGTTGCCAAAATAACATTTTTTCACAGCATCAATTTGCTTGTTGTTTGCCGTCTTAGTCAATTTCCAATAGTGTAGGTCATCAATACTTCTTCAGCCTACAGCTATCAGCAATGCACAACGTGTCCTCCAGACTCAATGATAAAGTAGGTTGTTGTCACCTCCCAAACGAGCACATACAGGCTGACCAGATCAGCAGTAGATGCCTTTTAACATGAACACTGTTTCTGCTGCTTGCCTTGTGAAGTAGGTCGTGATAACTTTCCAGAGTGTAATGCTCTATGCGAGTATTACATATCGTGCACTGTTTTGATGTTTGATACACCTTAAAATGCATTAATCTGTCACTCAGATGTAATTTATTGTCTCACAAGTACTTAACCAATGCAGCCCCTTGCACTATTTCAATGCAGGTCTCAGTGACCACCAAGATGTTTGTGGTATTCAGCAATATCGCACTACTTTTGGCTTTGTTCCCCATGTCAAGTGAGGGCCAAAAATCCCTCAAAGCAATGATTTTCTAATGAGAACAGTCTCATTCTGGACCATCACTGAATACACCTCAGAGACTTGAAAATGATTGCAGTCCCAACTGCAGTAATATATGATGATATAATGTAGCTTTGACTAAAAGGGGAAGGTGACTAATTGCTCACTGTGATGGATTATCTATCTAAACGAAGTTTCTAAAGAAAGTCATGTCTCAGACGGATTTTTATAGAAATAAATTGAAACCAATGGCTGCCTGGAAGCTGGGAAATTAATCTAGAAACTGATGGTATGATTTGTGTAACGGTCATTAGTAATGTAAAGTATATGTGGATTATAATAAATAGGCTGAAATATTCAAAAAGGATGTGGTCCTACATCCTTCACGGCTGAAGGCAACTGCAGGACTGAGTAGATCAAAAGATGGCATGGCTTTTTCTTTCCAAGCAGTAGAGACATCAGACATAGTATTTTTGCTGGTTTATTTGTAAGTTTGTAATTTCATGACTTATTCAATCAAACATTTGAGTGTTTCTGTCGAGTATATTTTCATACAGAGACAATGACAGAAACATGATGTGCTGTGTGCACAGTGTTTGTGGATGTCAGACAGAGATGGAAAGAGGTAGAAAATGGAGAGCACAGATATCTGTGTGCTGTATCTGTGCAGGGTTTATCCACTGCAGGTGGAGGTTAGTGAGAAACAATTGGAGATGGTGAGGCAGAGCAGCAGAACGTCGAGCTTCACGTCCAGGCAGCAGGATTTCTTGATTGCAGAGAAGTGAGGCAAGTCACGATGAAGAGGTTGTGTTATTTAGAGGTGACCTCAGCAGCAAACGAGTCAGACTCTGAAAGCTGAAGTACTCTTCATCCGAACCAACGAAAGATCATAGGTCATTCTTACTCAGTGTGATTTCACATCCTGGTGGTGCTGTGTGTGATTTCCTTCTGGCAGGAGTATATATCTCACTTTTGATATTAGAGCCAGGAGACCTTTTTTTAAACTGTGATGATAGAGGTTATGATAGTGAATCAGCTCCAGCACCAATGCTGAACTACACATAATTCCAATAAAAGGCCTCAACGGGGTTGTAGCTCTTATGTAACGCTACCTGAAGTCTAAAAACTGTCAAAAAGCTTCTTCTTAAATAAAACAAAGGATGATGGATAGGGCTGTAACTAATTATTATTTACATATATATATATTGCAATTATCTGATCAATCATTTTGCCTTTGAAACAATATTTCACTCAGTTTAAATGTCACACGCTTCATTGTAGAGCTGGAACAAGCTGATATGCGATATTGTCTGTGCAGTTTTGTATGGAAGATGATTTTAACAATGTTAAAGCAGTTTAAGTTGAAATAAAAGGAGAGACTTGTATATTTGGACAACAATGAATTCAGAATTTATATCTCCCTTTGAGGAGGGGACACAAACACTGTTAAGCAGTGCTGTATTAGCAAGGTGACATCTTAAACTCCAAGTGTTTTATGCATCACCCAGATTATTCTGTCAGTTGTTTTTTGACTTGTGAGCAAAATGCAGCTTTGGATGGAGCTGGCTGCCTGATTAGTCTCTCTCTCAATGATTAAACTGCAGTCAATGACGACACAGTCAACAGGTCGAATGAGTTACCGTACTCCAATAATGACAAAAGTGAAACACGGTCAGTCTCATCTTTGACTTGTCTTTAATAGGTTTTCTACAGAGCTGTGAGGAGCAGAGAGAAGAAACTGATCAGCGCTCCAACAGCGAATGACGCTTTGGTTTTGTGAGAGATCAGTGTGTTCAGGAAGAGACTGCATGTATTGATGTAATTCACAGATGCTGAAAGTTGCAAAGTAGTTTCTGTTGCATCTGGTGGGAGTGGGGAAAGGGATAGGACCTGAATGCTGACAAAGGAAGCAGAGTGGTGCTGTTCAATTATTTATTTTCAAAAATAAAGTTCAAGGCTTACAGCTACCATGGGGCAGCCAGGGGTCAAAACCCGAGAGGCAGTCCAAAACAGACAAACAAGTCCAACAAGATGCAGGCAGGAATCCAAAATCCAAACAGTCAGACAGGTTGAGCAGGCAGGCACAGGTTTCAGGTTGAAGAGTTGTGTTGCAGGTACAGGTTCAGGCTCCGTGGTACAGGAGAAGAGCTTTGACAATCTGGCTGGAAGTGAATGGAAATGAGCTGATTAAATGTCTGCAGAGCTGCTGAGAAAAGTGGAAGCAGATATAAGGTGGCTGGGACTGGAGGAAAACTGGTTTTTGCAGGCCTGCATCTGGCAGTGACATGTGGGAGAGGGGACATGTCAGGGCATCTGGTTGATGGATGCCATGACTGAATGTGTTTGTGGAAGTGAGAATGTGGCTGGAAATCAGGACAGACATGCAGAATGCTTCAAAGGGTGTTTGAAAATAATCTTCTCAGAGGTTTTTTTTTTTTTTTTTTTCTTTTGTCAGGTCTCACTGACAAAATGATTTTTAACTGTCCAACATGCATATGTGCAGGGCAACATGGACTTCTTTATGTCAAGTATGACTGATGCATCAATGAATCTATATACTATAGTGTAGTTGGTGCTTGTGTACATATGTACAATTGTGATAAGTAATGATGATGTGAGCAGAATAATCCCTTCAGCCACAGTCCTACATTTGCTGCTACCAGGGACTTTTTAAATTATAGTGATGATAATACCAATAGCTGGTTTTAAAATAAGCTAATTAACTGGTAAAACAGTAAAAGTAATGAAAAACGTGTTTATTATTAATCACATAATGTCTAAACAGGCTCTCCAGGCCCACACAGTCCACTGTGCTGTGGTGGCAGGAAGCCAGCATCACTGTGGAAGTCATATTTCTCTAAATTGTCTGGTAAAGTAGTGAAAGTGTTCCTGGGATTTTGGGACTTATCAGCCACTGCGTAAGACAAAATGTTTTTGTCTCAGCTGCATAAAAACGCAGTTTTCCTTCATCAAAAGTTTGACCCTGAACTACAAAAATAAATATTCAGACTTCATGGCTGTAAGGGTCCCTAGAGTGGCCAAAATTACTGCTGAACATCTTGAAGAGCTTCGTTCCAAAATGAGAAACAGCAGGAGAATAAAAGTTAAGTTTCCAGGCCTGTTTCTTTTCCCCACTCGTTACAAGATAAGAGCTGACAGTAGAGCTTCGTTAGAGAGTATCTGCCTCAGTCAGTCAGTATTTGAAGAACGGTGACATTGTGTAACATTTCCTGTCAGAGGTATCTTCATCTCACCCCTCTGTGATATTCCTCCCATTGGTGGCATCGTAAAAAGGCAGACGCTTGAATATTTTCCTCCTCTCAGTTGTGAACAGCTCTCTGGTGGCCCACTCAGGAGTGAGCAGAGTTTTAGCAGTCAGGTTTTTCATCGCTGTGTGGGAGTAGCACCTCTGTAATGAGCTCAAAGCAGTTTCAAAGCTTTGGACCGTAACTGAGTTTTTTGATACCGGCATTGGCTGTAGAAATGAGTCATCAGATTTCTGCTTTGTCCAGATTGTTTCAGCTTTTATCAACGGAGATCATATAAATGTCAGATGTGTGTGTCCTATATTTCATTTATGGGATTGTTTTTGCTCCTTAATTACTTGTTACTCCACATTGTTTATAACGTGTTTTGTAGTACAATGGCTTATTGTTACAAACACTGCAGAGTTTTGTAACAATAAGCAGATTAGATTTTGTCTGAGTAAAATCTAATCTCTCCATATCGAAAGTCTTTTTGTCCCCCTTAAATTCTGTCAAATATATATTCTCTACCTCGTTACAGAAGTTTAGTTTATCCTGCTTAAAGCAAGTGAAATACTCAAACCTTTGTCGTTCCTTTTGCTATTGTGCCGTCATTAGCAGGGATCTCTCTTGTACATTATTTTACATACATTTACTTTTATTTCAGCCTGAAGTATTTTGTATCTTTGGAAACTTTAGAAACTAAAATTGAGAATCAAGTTGATGACTTTTGCAGTGGTATACACTCTTGAAAAAGACATATGGAACTTTTGTGGCAGAGATCATCTCATAAACATGAATCCACTAACATGTAATATATGCAATGTGAAACATGTTACAAAGAAAGACAATATGTGAAAAAGCATCCTGGACCTCATGACGACTCAAACACAGGCACAGAGCAAGTTTATGAAGCAAACATGGCCACCTGTGAAAACGTCACGTCCACCATGTTTGTGATGGACGGCCGGGCATCACTGCAGCTGCTTGCACAGATGTTTGTCTTCAGCTGCCCGCTGCTTGGATCTGAAGGCTGGACACCACTCCCAAATCTCCCAAACACCTCTGATCCAGCAGCTGACACAGCCAACAGTGCAGAAAGAGAGCTGGACCTGACGTATGCACAGAGCTGGACCTAAACTACTCACAAACAACAGCTCCACTACCTGGAACTGCTTCAGAGCCACAGAGGACCACTAAGTGTCAGAGTTGGTAGTGCAGGCTACTGCAGCCAGCAGTGCTATGGCTAGAGTAAGCAGGTTATTTTGTGCCACAAATTAACACACAAGTACCACAAATCGTCACCACAAAGACCAATGAAGAACTATAAAATGCCATAACAAAATATTGACAACATACCACAGAGTAAGAACAGTTTCAAGTGAAATTGTATTTTGTCTTCTTCCTGCACAGTGCAGTTACATATGCTCGCATATCGGATACTTCTTGTTGCTGTAGTTTTTTACCTCAAGAACTTTCCAATGGTGCATGGGGGATAGCTTAGGTCACATGGGAGCTGAGCTATTTCAGTGTGTCACAGTACGAAGTCCCTACAAACGCAGGACGTGAGTCAAATGATCAACAATGTCTTGCATGATGGTCAGAGGTTTTAAAGTTGGGGTAAGATATGTAGTTGTGTTCTGTTTGGAGAGTGAACATAATGGTGTGTTACACGGGGGTTTGCAGCTTATCATATGTTGGGCTTGTATTGATGCTCACACTGGTCTGCTCCTTAATTTATTCTCAAAACTGAAAACAGTTAAAGACTTAACAAGTTTCAAGGTCATTAAACTCCAACACCTACACAACCGATGAAGCTTTCATATCTAGAACAGAGAATGAGAACTTGTAAAATTGGAGAGATTCACTGCCAAAGTCATTAGTATGATGAACACCTTCTCTTTGAAAATGAACAAATTAAGCTTTGTTTTTCTCCCTCCACCTCCTTCATCAGAGAACATAAGAGCCATGTGTCCTCCACCGAGTCCCTGGTGGAATAATTTGGTGCCTTTTAAAACCAAACATGGTCATCAAAGACATAATTTGCACCGTCCACTGCCAGCAACCACAAGTGGTGAAGAGACGTGGAAAAACAAGGCAGGAACATAACACATCAAATATTCAGCCTTATCTGTGTGTGAGCTCAGGGGTTTTTACTGCCAACGCTGTTCAGACGAGACCCAGCGGGACAGAACCGTCCCCACAACAACCACAAAGCTTTGGTTTGTTTCCAACTAAAACCCAGAACACATTCCTGTTTTGCAGCAATGAGGAAGGTTTATTTGTGATTATAGGCTCTCTGTGTCTTTACAATTAGACTTTTGAGTTTCGCTGTGAGTCTCAAAGGGTTCAGAGGGAGTGTGTTTCACTCAAAGAAGGTGGGAAAACTTTATATTCAAGCAAGACAGTGATAAAACTGCAGTAACACTTTGCTGATTCTTGAGAGGATGTGACAAAATTCAACAGGGACTGAGATTTTTTCAACTTCTTTCAGCCTAAATCTTTCAAAAATTGAGATGTGACTACGCTAATCAGAAAATTGCTTTTTTTTATTTTTTCTTCAATATCCCCTCAAAGGGCAAAAAACACATAAAGTTTTTGATTTTACAATGGTGTACCCCAACCCTAATTCTAGGTGTCATGTGCATCATTTCCAAAATGAACCTGGTATGTTTTTTAACTTTGAAAACTTTGGGATCTCCTCTGCAGTTTATATTTAATGAAGTTTGTGGGTTTGATGCATTGTTGAAAAATGGTCTAGGTGCTGGAGGCTCTGACAGCGCTGAAGAGGTCAATATGTGTTTTGTTTTATTTTTCCTCAATGAATCCATGATATGAAAGTGCAATAAAAGTACAGTGGTCAGGCGATAAACAGCAGCAGAGCAGATGAATAGATGTTCTGGTTGTAACCGGAGGGTCAGCTCATATAACAGAGCTACTACTCAGCTGTTCAGCTCAGTTTGTTATTCAGAGCTGCAGGGAGGTGGTAGATTTCAAAATAATTTCAAGTGCGGCTACTTCACACAGCAAGCTATATATAAAATGTTTGGATTCGACCACACTGACTATACACATAAACAAGGTCTTGCTATAAAGATAGCCTTTCAAGGTTTATTATGAAAGTGTCAAACACCTCTCCAGTCATAATGTCTGGTGA
Source organism: Chaetodon trifascialis (assembly GCF_039877785.1). Taxonomy (NCBI): domain Eukaryota; kingdom Metazoa; phylum Chordata; class Actinopteri; order Chaetodontiformes; family Chaetodontidae; genus Chaetodon; species Chaetodon trifascialis. The sequence continues at coordinate 2,372,857 of NC_092076.1, read as the reverse complement.
AAATACTTCCTGAGGTCTGATGTCGGCCCTCTCTCTCGCTCCATGTTTGGTTGGTGATGATTGTGGGAACAGTGAAAGTTTGTCATTCTTGAATGAAGTGTGTTTTACAATGATAAAATCACTGATGCTAACGTTTGGAGGGATTACAATGGAAAAACTAGTGTCCATAATCAGATGGTAAGTGACCAGAATTTCTCCTGTTAGTCCGCGACTAAACGTAAAAATTGTGAGAATGATAAGTAGTGTTGAAGCTCAGCGAATCCATGCATTTTGCAGGTCGTAGTGTCTGAACTCAGATTCACTCACTGGTGCAACCAAATACTTTTTTACTTTCCTTACACACTGATTTACATTGGCATGCTGGCTGAGTAGATTGTGGTTGTGTTGTGCAGCAGCACTACAACACCAGCAGGCTGAGATTCAGTACAGAAAGGATCAGATTTTGATCAGCTTTATTTTAGCTGATATTGATCTCATTAGAATTCGCCGGGTTGGCTGTGATATTGATCGTTAGGATTCTCACACATTCAGGAATCTGTAAGATCATAAGCTTGTTTAGTTTCTCTTTAGACTTTGTAAAGAAACATATTGATATTGATATTGACTCTACAAACTTCATTTTTGTTCTCGTCTGTGTTGGCCCACAGGGTCATAACATGAAGCAGTCCAAAGCCACCACAAGCTACAGCCTCAAAAATCACCACCAGAATCATCTCTTACAGATATGTTGTAATAGATTGCATCATATTGCACAAGTTTTTCTGGTATTTTGTCCATCCCCTGACATATTATGTGTGCTGTGTTGCATTATATTTAGTTTCACCCTATGGGGTCTAAGGCATTGTGTCGATTTCTACACATCCTCTTAATTACATTCACATTTTACAGGAACTTGCATTTAACATGGTACCTGTGTGTTATAGATCACAATTCTCAGAAAAATCTCAGTTCTCTGTATAATGAGGTATCCGTTTGTTCCAGAGCACTCTGGCACAAAAGCTAAGAAGTTGAATCTCCAAATCTCTCGTGAAAACATATGTGATTGAACTATTTTGGTGCTTGAAATGGGTTTACTGAAGTCTAAGGTTTACAGAAGCAGAGGTATATTTGAATAAAACAGTAGATAAATGTATTGTTCTTTACGTAGAAGTGCTGTCTGCAACTCTGTTTTCACCAAATGTTGGAGGACGGAGATGAAATGGGGTGTGTGTGAATGAACAATGAGCAAAACAACAGTTTTTTTATTCAAACCAAATATTTACTATGTATAAAAAACACAGACAAATCAGACTGTTTACAAAATGTACATAATGTGCATGTTTTCTTGACCTGGTGTCAGGCGGAGAGGGAGGTGGCGGCTGCTGCTGAGATGCTGCTTGTGGTTCACTGGGCAGCTGGGAATCCTCTCTGTAAAAACCCTTCCCAAAACCGACATTCATTACCAGAAAAAATAATGTTCTGACTGATTCTTTTCTGTGCCATCCAGCCCAACAGCAACAGCAAATCTGTCCCATGGCACAGCTCAGCACTTGAAGAGAGATTTCCAGTAATTTTATATTCAGTATAAACACACACACATAAATAAATACAATTCTATGAATCTCCACAGAACAGTTTGATAAAATAGTCAATGGCCAGAACATATCCATTCATATGTACTGCTGAAGCTCATTTTTACACAAGGCAATAACTTTTATACAGAGGAAACTTTAACTAATGGACAGTCGTCCTCATCGCTGCTTTGTAGAACCATTAGGAGGATGTCTGCTGTTGAAAACTTTTTTTTTTGCCATTCTTCAAGCTGATACCACCAATGATGCATGGTGAGAGGCAAATGATATGTGCAGCGTGTGTCCTCAGGACATGTTTTAACCGCTGCTTCAGCAATAAGTTGTTGAATGCAAATGGGAGAAAGGAAAAGGAAACTCTTTCCTCCTCCTCCTCACTTTGTCTCTGTAAACCCACTGTATCTCTCTCACTGTCTGCTCCATCCTTGATGTTTCTCCATTTGTGCTCTTGCCTTCCAGCTCAGGGTTGGATCAGTTGAGTTTGATGTCTGCTTTTGAAAGTGAGCACACAAATCGGCATGTTTTTGAGAAAAACAAGAAGCGCTTGCTTGTTCTGCTTTTGTAGAGAACAGACAAAAATAAAACTCTCTGGTCTCTCAGAGAAAATGGGAGTTAATGCAGGGAGAGCAACTGCAAAGTGGAATAAGCATAAAAATAGACAAGTAGCAAACAAACTGACGGCTTTAAAAAAGCATCAGTGCATCTGAAAGAAGAGACGATGCGATGCTGCAGAATGCAGGCTGCTATGTGGTCTAGATGCAATAATGCAAAACAAGGTAAAGAGTTGATGTTACTTTTGCAGGAATGAAAGATATTGTATTGATTGTCCTACATTATGGCTATGTGATACTGAAAGTTATCCTGAGCACGTTTATGCTCCTCAGACAGCGAACACTCATGATTTGAATGAGTCTGCGACCTTTAAATTAGGGCCTCTACTGGTAAAGCTCTGGAAGCTAAACCATCAATACGTTGTTCATTTTCTCCAACACTCAGTTTAACCTAAGGATGTTCAAGGGTTCTTTAACAGACAATGAAGGTGTCGTGGTTTAGTACAAAATAAATGGCAATATTTGAGATCTTAAATCCTGTTTGGGTGATTATTCAGTTTGCAAGTACCTTTGAGAGTTTGTCTCAAAGGTAATTATACAGCCAGTGAGTGAGAGTTTTTCTTAACCCAGTGTTAACAACTTTACAGTTTCTGTCCTTTACAGAGAAGATGGAGAGGTGTCTCTGTTGAATGAAGGCCTGTAAAAATGCTGGAATAAACTCACACCTTCACATTTTAGCCTCAACAAGTGTGTTTCCAGAGAGATTAGCCAGTTAGTAGGAAGATGGTGTATGTCGTTTCATGGTAGAGCTCCTCTCCCCAGAGTGTTTACCCTCCTGATTAACAGTTTTCTCTCATCTGCCTTTCACTGGGGTAATTAACTGGATAATTAGCGGACCTGATATATGGACACAGTAGATTTAAAAGCAACCCAGTGTCCACGCTGTGACTCTTTGAAGATTCAAGCACAAGCTGTGATCTGTGTTTTCCAATTCATATACGAGACAACTCCTGTGGGATGTAATCGCTGTATGGCAAAAGGAGGTCTAGCCAAAAACACTGCAGCACATACCAATTTTCAGACAAACAATGCAACATTAGCATAATGCCATCTTAAAACAAGAGGGGGAGTCGAATTCAAATGAACGTGACATTAAAAATGCATGGTATACAGACCAGGCAGTAAATATCAACCCTCTGTTCTATTTTAATACATCCAACTGCCTGAAATCTACACAAGCAGGAAAATAAAGAATGAGGAGAAACAAAGTTTGTTGTACATTTAGTGACTTTATTTAGGCAGTGAATCAAGCACAGTTTGATACAGAGGATGAAAAAAACACTCGTCCTCCAGTGCAAACGCCCCGATTCAGCATTTACCCACTGCATGTACTGGAGGTATTTATACTGCATCACTGTATGTACACATACATACTGTGCGTACAAATGGTTTAGGCAGCCCTGTAGGCTCTACTGTCCACGTCTCTCCATCAAAATGGATCCAGCATCTCACCAAACCTTGAGCTCCTTCCCCCCATTTTGGGCCTTTTCAGTATGAATGTTGCTCCATATAGCTAGTTAAAGCTGCTTGTTGACATACATGTTTGTTTTGGTACAAGAACACGAGACAGTTGCCGTTCTCATGGGATTAGCTTGGTCGCTGTCTCCAGAGCTGCGGTCATCACTGAGCAGTGGTCCAGTGTGTGGTCTGGTGTGTTTACTCAGTCGTCAGGTTTTTGCTCCTTACCGACAAACAAGTTTGTCAAGTCTTGTAGGTTTCAGCTGGTCTTGAGGTTTGTCCCAAACTCATCATACAGCTTCTGTTGCAGGTGCACGCACTAACACCGTTCTAGGGATGCGACCCAGATCTCAGCAATTACGTACTTGAGTAAACTTTTACTAGTTACAAGGAATGATGGCAAAAATTAGGCAAATGAGAAAGCTAGTTTTCCTTCAGAAGCGCCATCACGCTGGTCAGACACTGCACAGACTTAGCCAAATTTTAGCCCTCAATTGGTCTGCCCAACTAATTTTGTAATCAGGCCGAATTTCCTCCAGAGCAGCTGTCATTTGACGATTCATTTGATTAATTGTCTGAATGATCATCAATCTGGGTGTCTGCCGAACAGATGGATTTCCAGCAGTCTTGTGTTTGCGGTTTGATCAGCTCTGCATCTGATTTCTTAACATGGCTGCTGTCCAAAGATCCGATTGAACTGGAGTGACATGTTTTTAGAAGTTTAAAGACTTTGACAGAAATAACAGACAGATCAGCCATCTTCCAGCCATCTGCTGCCCCATGTTCATGTCTGTGTTTGGCCAACAGTAGTCAAGAGGAGAAAATGTAAACCAAACTACTACAGGGACTCAAGTGTTAACAGGTTTGTGTTGGTGTAGCCATAATTTTCCTTTTTCTGTCAATATTCAAAATTAGTCATGCTTGTCTTTTGAAGTGGATGAAGAGGTGTCTCATTGGCTTAGAGCAGGTTTATGAGGCTGCATGTTATGCAGCCATGAATGTGTTTTCATGACAACAGTGAACACTCTGACCACATTATCTCTTGACTCTAGCACCAAATTATTATCCTTTTCTCTGATCCTGGACTTTGATGGTAATCACCATGGTCTCTGTTAGTCTGCTCTGAATTGCAAAATGGATTCAGAGGTATCAATTTAACTCATTTCTGGCTCTGAGGACAGAATAATTCATTCCATTTTAAGAGTCTGTCCCACTACGTCTTCTCACCTGCTTCCCACCTCTTCCATTTCCTGTGAAATTTCCCCGTGCTTGGCGGGGATAAAGGCCTTGGAGCTCATAACAGCCTCCAGACATTTTATCACCTCACTTTCTCTGCCTCCGTCAGTCCTGCTCTGTCATCTTTCTCTCTCTTTTTCCTCAGTTTTCAGTCTGACCCAACATGTTAGGTTGAATGGGTTTCATCAAGTCATTTTATCAAGAATAGTAGCTAACATATTCCACAGCTGCAGGGAAGAGCAGTTTCCATGATGTCACAGCCGTGTGTGATATACAGACTCCTTACTGTTTGTCTATGAAGCAGAGGTTTCACTTCTGCACCTCACGCACTGAGATCTTTAGCAGGACAGGTGTATTTATATACACAAAGAGAGAAAAGTCACATTCAAGACAAGAAAAATAATTCTCAAGGTAAATGTCAAATTATAAAAATACCAGCAGCAGGATCCTACAACAGCACTTGACTTCAAATCGGCTTCCACTTTCTTGCAAAGAGCAGCACTGCACACAAGTTTGTCTTGTCAACATGAGAGTCATGGGATGTTAATCAGACCCTCTCTTTTTCTACACTGATCCTCTGCTGCTCCACCCTCCTCCATCCTTAGACACAGATTCATTTAATGCACAGCATGCATCTTTTTCATACCAAATGCTATTAGAGTAACTAATAAAAATATATGTTTTTCAATGAGATTTATCTCTGTATGTAATTCCAAAACCAGTTTTGTGAGAAAACCAACATATACACCAATAAATACAAGAAATGGCAGTGACACTCATCTATACAGTGCAGTAGAAAATAATCCATAACATGAAGAGTTTCTACAGAAATGCTGTGTTGAAATGTTTGAAATCCACTCAGATTTGGAGGAAAGACCAGACGACCAGAAGTGTTTGCATGGTATAAACAGATTTAAGGGAATATACACTGTATGATTAACAGCGATTTCCTTCCCTTCTGGCAGTTAGTTATTTGTTGCAGTTCATCTCTATGAAAACCAGCTTGGAGAAGCTTGAAACCAGTTTGAGAAGAATACCCAGTCTCAGTGAATTTAACCAGCTACAGGGCTGAGCCTTAATTATTTGATTGCTGATTATTCTGAAAGAGCACAGTTTACATCCTACAAATGTACTGTAAGTGTAATGATAATTATTATTATAATTTTAGAAACGGCATCCTCAACCTGATGGATGGAGCGTATTTCGCAGATGGGAAACAAAATGATAACAGAATATCTTAACAGAAGGAAAATGAGACATACAATTTAGAAACCCTCCAAATTATAGTTTATCAAAGAGTAAGAAGAAATAAAGAATAAAACCATGTTGTGAGCTTGTCTGAATATGTCACATTAAGTTATTTTAAATATGATGTTGAACCCTCACTGCCAGCTGCCTTCACAACAGAAAACTGGGAAATGCGTGTTCGCTGCCGTCTGTCCTTTGTCACCTCACAGGAAATGGTAATTAAAATGCTACACGCTCATTCTTCATCATCACTTTAACGATGACAGCCAGCTGCTGGATGTAAAGCTGCATTTTCTCCCACGTGGCTGCACCTCGTGTCGATGTGCGTACCTGCGCTTGTAAAGAAGCATATGCCGTGTGTTCACAAAATCTAAAATGTTCAAAGCTTCTTTATCAGAGCCTGAGGGGCCTTTGGGACGGAGGGGGGTCAGCGGATTGTGGATTCATGGCAGAACTTGAAAGTTTAAGAGCATTTCATCTATTCTCAGCCTTCTGTCCGAGTCTAACAGACTAACATGTTTATGCGTAACAGTTTTCACATGATGTCTTCACTGATGTTGGTCCAATATTGACCCAAATACCTGGATCAGCTATCAGGGCATTTGGGCTGATCTATGGACTAAGCTGTTCTGTTTGTGACTGCATGCATGTACTGTGTTATGCATGTGCAGCACACTGTTTGTATAAAGCTAAAATATAGGTCAGGTTAAGAAATGAGGCAGCCACCTCTCTAATGGTTGAAACTACAAACCAGCACAAAAGTGACAATGACCAGCATGAACCAAGTTCTTAACACATGCATTAGAAACAAAAGTGAACACTTTCTGTTCTGTTCCCTTTAGATATTGAGTCCTTTTCTTCATTGATGTCTGCTTGTAAACCCTCTTCTTGGCCAACGAATTGAGGAACAAAGAAATCTTCTGGGTCGTAGTTATAATTGTTCCCCAGCTTCCTGTGTTTGTTTGTGTGAATAATTAATACTAATAGTGAGAGGATAATATTGGCTGATACGTTTCTCCTCACTGTCTTCAAGCAATACACATCAGATGGCTTAGAAGAATAGATCTCCATTTGTCATGCCTTCAAAGTCATGCACTCTCTTTCCTTCATACTGTTCAAGGTGGTTTTTATAGATGGTAACATGTTTTATACATTCGTGTTATAAGTTTGTGGCCTGTGCTACAGACCGTCAACCTCTGTAGCAGCAGTGCCATATGCAAAAAAGCAGAGGTGGACCCCTTCAGGATTTCAAATGCCAAACGTAATGTCAAGTAGACTTCCCACTGGGAAAATCTGACTTCATGAGCTCTGTTTCGACGTGCGTCTAACCAATGAGACCGTTCTGACACCCAGGAGAAGGGGATCATGGTCATGACAGCAGTTTGGTGTGAGGAGCGCTTTTGTTTCCGACTGCAGTGCTGCTCACTGTTGTTGTTAACGTGCAGCTCCACCGGTGGTCGTTAGCCGGTGGACACCATATGGACCGCTTTAATCATTAAAACAGCACGCAGGAAATGGCTCCATCCCTCCTGCTCTATTATTCCTGCAGAGAAGAAACTAAAGAGGCCTCCTGGGACGATTGAGCAGCCATCTGCATTCATCAGGAGAGAGAGGGTGATGACGAGGGAGGGGATGGTCGGAGGAGAGGCAGGGAGGAAAGAGAGGGAGCAACTAAAGGAAAGGAGAAACCAAGCAAAATTGAACAGAGAGATAAGGTAGAAAGGAAGAGATTAAAAAAAGGAAGAAAAGATGACAAAGAGAAAGTGAAACTAGGAAGTAGAAGAGGAAAAGGAGGAAGATGAAGATGGAAAACAGGATAGGGAGGGACAAGTATGAAGACATAAAGCAAAGAGGCACAGGAAAGAAAAGATGATTTAGGAAGGAGATAAGAGAAGTGAGGGGGAAAACAAAGATGTTGGAGAGGAGAGAAGAAAGAAGGGAAACTGGGAAGAAGGAAGGAGGAAAATGAAGAAGGTGGCAATGGTTGACGAGGAATGAGATGGATGGATGGAAGAAAGGAAAGGCTGAGGAGCAAGAACAAGAGAGGAGGAGAGCTGCAAGAGGGGAGATGAACAAAACGAAGAAAAAAAGATGAATAGACAAAGGGAGGGAGGAAAGGAGGTAAGAAACCAGGAAAAAGAAGTGAATGAAGGACAGAGAGAGCTGATGATTTCCCCCTCCTCTGTGGTTTTCACCCCTGTGGAACAGACCCATTTCTCTCTGCTTTGATGGAGAGAATACAGAAAGGAGGAGAGAACCGGAGGAGGAAGAAAAATACTTTTCTTAAAGTGATTATTTGATCAGATTACAGAAGCAGAGGAAACCCTCCACTGCAGTTATATTTGAATAATTAAAAATACCTCATCTTTTCCCATCTACATTGACTGCTGACTGGGAGGAAAGAGCTTTATCTTCTCTCCACAAGATGTCCTCAAACTGAACATTAGACTTGAAGCTGTTCATTATCTCCAAGCGGCCAGTCAGTTCACAGCATGAGACACACAGCTATGATCAAAAATGATCCTGATTACATAACACGGGTCGCCATTACATTTTGACTCTAAACATTGTCAGATTGCAAATTCAAACCAAACCATTCACAGTGTGTTATACCACTTTTTGTACTGACTAATCCAATCCTGTACAGAAATAAACTTCTGGAGTTTAGTTGAGTAAATTAACACTTTACCTGACATTTGATTAACCGAGCTGTTTGTTTCAACAGCTTCTAAAAAGAAAACTAGCTTTTGTTGGTTATCTTGTTTTTGTTGTCAGCAAAGTAATTATTAAGATCTGAGTGGGTCGTCCAGCACTGTCAGTTCGATCCTCACCTCCTCCAGGTCCACATCAAAAGCTTCTTTGGATGAGACACTGAACCCCAACCAGGACCTTTGCAACAGCACCTCACTGCCGTTGGTGTGTGAGTGTGTCAGTGAGAACCAAAATGTCAAGCCGTTGAGATAAAGTGTGATATAAATGCAGTTCATTTACCATTTTGTCAGATCTGTGAAAAAAAAAAGTTAAGGTCAGAAGCTTCGGAGTGTTAAGACAAGTGGATATCGTGTTCTCGATAGTGCCCCATTCATTCCAGTAGTTACCCACCAGGTGCAAACACCAAAAAAACAAAAAACTACCCGCTTCATTTTTCGTTCACATGGCAAACCCAGCTGACTTCCTGCTGACTGAAAAAAGTCTTTCTGACTCGCCAGCCAAGTCGACGGCCATGCATATTTATTACTGACCAAAGTGAATGATTACTGGGTGTTTAGTTGTTGAAAAATGCTGCAGTAAAGCAGATAAAAAATGATCACAGAAGAACTTGGATATCTGTTGCACAAGAATATGGTTGAATTTTCTGATGACAATTTGATTGCAAAATAGGCATTGGCCTGCTGTATGTGTCTTTAAACAAAAAAATAAAAAATGGAAATCTGCATTGTGATGGTTTTACTACATTTGCTGATAAGAAGTCATTCTGCGTCTCTGTTTGCTAAAAATAAGCACACAGATGTTTCGTGCGATGTTTATTCTGATCAGACCTGCTAAGTTTCAGCCACACTGGTGCGACCAGCGCAAATGTTGTGATGCACTTTGCAGATTTCAGGTTGCACCCTGGAGTCATGTACGCAGTGATAATGAGAGACATCAGCGTACATCCATCTCACATGCTGTAGTTTCGTCTCAAGCATATGGCTTCCTCCATCTGGAGTGTCAATAGAAAAACACATATCTGCACATGCTGGACGCAGCTATGACTTTGATGTTATGTCCCCAAAGAGTCTCAAGTCTCTGGTTCAGCAGGGCTTCTTCTAGAAACGTCACTGCAGATGAAGGATAGCTTATTCTGTAATTATAATGACAATTATATTGGTTTAATTGGACAGTGTTTCAAAATGAAGTGAAAGAAAAACATAATTAACAGCCTGAATTACAGAACATACCAGCGTCACATCACTTGACCCCTGTCACCAACAGATGGGATGTGGGATGTGCAGGCATGGATGCTTTGATGCGCCTCATATGACATTTAGATGTGTTGCCCTGAATCATTTAAAAAGGTAACTCTGGGCAAGAAATGGTCCCAAAATGTCAAACTCTTCCTTTAATCCATAGAATCCCTTTAGTGAATATGTTCAGGACAACTGAAGGAAGGAAATTTGAATTTGAATTAATATTACTGAGCATTTTACATCTTGGTCATATTTGAACCACTACTGGACTTTTCCTGCTGGTACAAGTGTATGTTTGTAGGTTTGAGAAGTTTTAAAATCCAATAACATAAAGAGATGATTTTCACATAATTATGTAACAGAACCAAACATTTTTGATCAGGCTGCCTTAACAACTGTGAACAAGACATGAGCGGAACATTTCACAGCTTAAAAATAAACTTTATGATGGCAGCCATGTTTGTAAACTATTTCTAAACAGAATTTTTGTGCATTTCCATAGTGCTGTACTGCTCCGGTGAACCTTACCATGTTTACATGCTAACATGGTAAAAGTGACACGCATGTTAACATATGGTTTTTGTTTGTTTGCTGTGTTTCTGTGCTGTGTTGAAATGCTGAAGTTATTAATTTAAATCTTGCAATAACCATAACACACATTGCTAAGTGGCTAATATCCCGACATACTTCAGTGATAGTTGAGCTTTAGGCCAGCATGATCAAAAACATTCATTTCAGTGAGGCCACTGAATGTTTCAACCTGGTTCAGTTTTTGCAAGATTACTGAGTAACGGTGTATTTTTGTGATTGTTGTGATGGAGGACAAAATGAATCTGTAGTGTTTCAGTGTCTAAACTCATGGATGTTACTCAACCTTGACTCTACGGATCTCATATGATCTTCTTGCCTCGCCACCCCCCTCGTATCTATAACCACACACCTACACTGATGTAGACCCCCTTTGCATTTTTATACGTTGTGCTGTTTCCAGTTTAATTGCCTACTTAGCTCCCCCTGTTGTTATCGTGGACCGGAGGGATGACAGGAGAGAAAATATGACAAACGCAGACAAAATCGAACAGGACAGGTGATGAAACTGAGTGAATAAAGAGGAGAGGAAAAGAATAACAAGGAAAAGATTGAAAATGGGTGTAATGTAAGAAGAGACGAAATAGAAAAGTGCAGCTAAAATAGAAAAAGGACTGTCGATTTGAAAAAGTAACAACTCCTTTTGAAATAATAATGGTTCTTTGCTGAGGTGTGAACATCACGCTGTGACATCAAACGGCCGCTGCCAAAAGCATATTTTTTGGTAGCCACACGCTTAGTCACAGGCACAAAAACATACATTTTATACTTATTCCAACCTTTTCTCTGTCCCCACCCAGCACACAATAGTCGGTTCCAGCATGAATAGTGCATGACAATGTGTCTGTAACCTTTGAAAAGTGCTGAAAAGAATTCAAAGCAGAAGATGAATTCTGAACCCTCGACTGATCTGCAGGACTTCGCCCTTTCAGTAGAACCACAGTCTAATATCGACTGTGTACATGTTCAACACCATTGTCTCGCTCTGCTCTTCTCTGAAACACAGCTGAAATTAGTTTTTGTTTGCGTTAACCGAGTCTCCTCGAGCAAACTCTGCCACCACGATGTCACGCCAGAGAAGAAAAGTGCAAAAATCATTTGTTTGTTGTTGTGGACTGTTGTTTTTGTAAAAGTGTTTCACAGGTCTACAGAGAGGAAAAGTGCAATGTTGGGAGGACAAAAAAATGTGAACCATGTCTGTGGTTGCTGATCATTTTATCATTATTTGATATTTAGAGTTAAAGGTGTGTTGGAACACTGGTTTTACTGCTGGATGCCACATATGATTTATATTACCGTCATTACTGTGACACTGTGTCATCCTCAGAGGACAGTGTGAATGCAGCGTCTGCCTTCATTAGCAGTTTGGTTGTGATTGGCCACATGCAAACATCTTCCTGCTGGTCAAACAGAGGCACGATGACCACATCAGGACCAGAGCACCGGGGTCCTTGTCTGTCCAGCACCAGCGGCAACATTAGCTTTTCGACCTGCTGAATCGCAGCCAGTTTGTAGGCGTTGAGTGGTGATGTGAAGTGACAGAGAGCTTGACAACATATTTCATGGAGGTATGATGAAATATTGTGATAATGCTTTTAACTGTTATAGTTTTGCATGAAAATTTGACAAATAATGTGAAATGAGTGCAGGTTGAACTACATATAGTAAACACCATCTTGTGCTAATGTGAGTACATGAAAAGCATTCTTTTGCTGTTTCAAAGAGAAGTGTGCAGTCATCTGTGTGCATATTGGGTCAGACCAAGGGATCAGAAAGCCAGGACGCCTTTCTGCCAGAAAGCCCTGAAGGTAAACTTCTCCCCAAAATTCCTGGACTCCTGCCAGGACTCCTCAAAATTACACACTAGTAGCTGCGAGTACTGTCAAAATAGCCAGAATGAGTGTAATCTTCCTCCTTTATTGATGCAGTTCTGGAAATAACTGCAGTTGAAAATTTTAGGACAATTTATTTCCCTGCTGGTGTTTTGAGCATGGAAATAAAATGTAGACTTGATTATCTATCATTGCAAAAACATGCTGGAGATTTGTGCCTTAAAAGTATGGATGCACTGCTCTGATGCTGATATCAGGCCGATACTGACTGAAATATCTGGATCAGGTATCACTGACAGTGGAGCCAATCTTTGCAGTTCATTTCTATATTTTCGTCTACCACTGCGATGATGACTATGGGCATCTATTCCTTTGGATTACCAAAAAAATTGCCATCCGAATGATTAGAAATGACAAATGAAATCTCGTTGGGACTTCACAGTTTTGAACATGCATTTTATTTCTGCTTGTAGTTGTTTATAGACCATTTTCACTGCTGTTTGAGACATTCTGGCATATACATACCACTCAGGTTTCTCATTTGTTAACACATTTCTTGTCCAGAGAGACTTTCATCAAGTGCAGCAGCACATGAGAAAAGGCTGCTGTGACTGGAGCGTGAACACTGAGCCAAAGTCAGGAAAGCTCAATGCAGCACAAAGCCTTTCCCACAGAACATCATTTCCAGCCCATCTCGCTGCTCTTAGAAAACTTCACAAAAGGCTCTGTCTGTACAGTATGGTTTTTACAGAGGGAGGTCTGGTAATGTCACTTTCACTGCTGCACTTCATTGAACTGAGTCCCTTGCAAACAATGTTATTTGTGATTATTACAGGTCTCGCATCCTTGTGGGAGTGATAGTTACCGGACCAAAAAATGGGCTGTATTTCAGGTGGCTCTCTCCTCCTCTGTCAAGTCCGCTACTGTCTGGATCGATAGAGCACTCTGTGCTGTAATTTATGTTTAACTGCCTCCTATTTGGACTCTTGCAGTGCTTCTTCGTCTGCACACCAGCCTCCACAAGAGTCTTTCTGAGGTTATTTTCTGAGTTGAAAAAGCTTCACTTCACCAAAGTAAATGTCTCCCTGGGCATTGCAGCGGACATCACAGTAATTTATGAATCTTGTTGATTGAAATCAGTGTGCTGCGTCCTCGGTTTCTTCAGATATAAACCCCATTCAGACCTAATTAAAACTTTAAGGCGATAAACTGTCATTTCCTCAAAAGTCCTTCCTTATTTCAACCTCCACCATCTTACTATCTCTTGGAAATGACATAAAACATCTTTTGATATTACACTGTCCGTTACGCTGGCTGATACCATCGGCCAGGCTGTTGAGGGTGGAAATTGAAACATGCAGCGATGCCACAGTCCTGGGGGCCGAGGCTGCAGGGACATACAGACTCAATGACATGAAGCAAATGATTCAATTATCTGATATGATTACCTGCACAGATGCCTGTATCTGATGTCAAAGTCAGTAGCTGTGAGTTTTCTACCTGTATTCACACACTGACTGAAGGAATGATGGGCTGCGTGGCATTTGAATCTGAAACAGATGTTCACAGATATATTTGATACGCTGCCTGAACTTTCGCCAGCTCATGTAGTTGATTTCAAAGAACATATGTAGATACTCTTATTTTGATTGTAATTTCTAAAATGTGCCATCCGGCCGAACTTTTTTTGACTGGAAACAGCTAGATTTTAGATTGATATGTTACCTTCAAACAGTCACAGGTTTCATTTAATTTAATGGGCTCCGAAAATCAACTTAAAGTCTGCATCCACTCCCTCCATCTGAGGAAGACCCAGTGGGACCCAGTAGGTTAACTTGATGGAGATGTCCCCATAACAACTGGGAAACTCATAGGCTAGATGTGTGTGATGTCATTTTACTTCAGACTGCAGACTGACGGTAAATACAAAACTAGATTCACTGCAAAACTGAAGTTCAAGGTTGGATCGATACTGAATTCAGTCTTAGAACCTTTAAGTTTTGCTATTTTTATGTTGCTTTACTGTTTATTTTGCTGGTTAGCTTGTTGAATTTGGTGTTAATACATTACGCGGCTAGTGTGGCTTGTAGCATCTATTGCAGACCCACACATTGGAGCAGTGTTGGTGTATTTAATGTTGAGGGACAGTCAGGTCGAACCCTAACCCAAACCCTAGGTCATATCGCTCACTCCTACATCCAGGTGCTACTCTGCGCTCTTGTTTTGCGTTTTTGTTTTGTTAAACATATATTCATTGCAACGTACAAAAATTTGCCATTTATTGGCAGTTGATATATCTTAAGGATAAAGAAACCAGTTTAACCAATAATGTGGTAATTTAATTTTAACTGAAAGTCTCTAAAGATGACATTGTTTTCTATGATGACTTGCATGTTAATTTTTGTAGTGCTTTGAAATGAACTGAATTCTGTAAAACTAGGAAATCCATCTTAAAACTTTTTGTATTGCAAAATGTCAGGAGTCAGATAAAGTAAACCTGACTTGAAGTTAATGGTTGAAAACATGGAAATCCTTTGAAGTGGCAGCTTCCTGCTGTGTTAAAAACATCTGTGCGTCCTTTTCCTGTTACTTTGGCTCAGCATGAAGTCAAGCTACCTCTCTCTTCTTCTGTGGTGTTCTTATCTGTCAAGAAAGTCAGTCGGTCCGAGACTTTATTTTGTTTGCTTCACATCTCTCAAGCATGAGTAAGGGTGTCCACCTCTGTCTTCCCATAATCCATTGTGGTTTCGAGTTGTTTGCAGGTGACACTTCCATCTGCTGTGAGTGTCTGTTGTTAGTCGCTGTCCATTGTCCTCACATGGATAAAACATGGAGAGTGTGTCTACTTTTGCTCTCTGAATTTCTGAAAATCTTTGCCCTCTTCACTTGACTTCAGCCCTGACAAACCTGGCCTGAATTGCACATCTCCTGTGTTGAGTGGCAGCGTTATCATCTGCTGTTATCCTCTGGTGAAAATTGCTTCCATGTTAATTTACAAATGGGTCCTCACAGCGTTTCCCACGATGCAGTTTCCTGCCCGGCATGTCTGTTGGATGTGGTGGTCGTTAAAACAACCTATCATTGACTTTGACATCCCTGCTGTGAGCAATCAGTACGTGTGATCCCATGACAGTCTCTCACAGCGACACATGTTGATTCAGCTTCTGCACAGACGTGGCTCATGACCGTCTCTGCTTTACTCAACATCTTACTGTGTTACCTTGAAGGAGACCCTCTTTATTGATATATATACTTATTTGTATCTTGAAGGAGACAATCCACAGATGCTTCCACCAGACATGGCCGCTGGCTACCCGAGCTGAAAACATGCACCTAATATATTTTTGACGGAAGCCATGCCAGGCTGCACATGCTACAATAGTACCAATAAACTGCTCTCCATCAGCACAGCGTGTGTTACAGCGTTAGCATGCAGCTGACCAGCGCTGCGATTTGTGTGTGTCACTCTGTTCTAAACCAAAGTTTCGATCCTCTAACATGCAGGCAGAAAATCCCATTGTTGGCTCTTAATATGGACCACAGCGCAGCACCTACAATCTCTGTTGCCATGGTTATGGCAAGCATCACCACAGCAACCTTAATCACATCCCTGGTGAAGTGGGCATCCTCTTCTCCCTCGTTTCTCCCTCTTTTGATCTTTTTCTGTTGCTGATTTCATTTTCCCTGTCTTCCTCTGTCTCTTTCCGACTGGACACTCTTTTCATCAGTTGTCTCTTTGCTCCCGTCTCTCCCTCTCTTTCTCTTGTGCCCCTGTTTTTCTCTTCATCCCTGTTCCTCGTCATTTTCTGATTTCTCTTCACTACATGTTCATCTTTACCATATATCTCACAAAATATCCTCACTCCATTTGTCATCTATCATCTTGTCCTGCTTATATCCCTTTCTTGCATGGCCTTTAGTAGCGTATGTTTGTATTTCCATGTGCAGGCAACCCGAGAGGCTCTCCAGTTTTCTTTCTCGTGAGGGACAGTGCAGCATTCTGCCTGTAGGATGCAGAAAATAGCCAGTTTTATTTTCAGTCTCCACAGTTTCAGATCATCAGGTACAAAATCCAAGACACAAAGGTTATGTTACTTTTCTCTTTGTGTAAATGGATTAAACAAAGCAGAAACAGCATATCATTTAGTAAGCTTCAGATGTGCTTGGTGTGTTTTTGGACTTTGGACACAGCCAGGCTAGGTGTTTCACCCTGCGTCCAGGTTTTTACCTGTGACCGATCCTCCAGCTGCTCCTGTGTAAACTTTGTTAAACTGTGTTACCTGCTTGATAACACAGCATAATCCCAGAGGGGGAAGAGATGTTTGACGTGAAGCTTTCATACCACCTGTATCATCAGAAGTTGCATCAGGATTGACAGCCTGTTTTTATCTGAAGTTTGTGGTTGAAATAGCTGAAATAATGACCTTTAACCGCTGGAACAGAATTAAAAAATGAGACTCTTCATTTGACACTTTATTTGACTTTTGAACTCTACCTCTATTCTGTGTGAGGTAATGTGGAGCCATGGCCGCCCCCCCAGAGTGGGTGGGATGGATTGGATAAAGAACATGAAGATGTGAAAAAAGGAAAGTCAGACATGGAGGAGTGAGAGAGAATGATAGGCCTGTCACAAAGAGCACTTATTAAAATAGACTGAAATTACTAGTGTGATTTATAATCCTGTAACTTTGCTCTGAGTGATCCAGCCAGCGGTCCTCACTATAGGTAATTATATCTGACAAGCCTTGACACACACACACACACACACACACACACACACACACACACACACACACACACACACACACACACACACACACACACACACACAGTCAGAATAATTGGGTTTTCTGACTGGTTCTTCATCCTCAGCCTCAGTCTGGAGAGATAATCTATCATATTGAGAAGTTCTGTGAGACTACCAAAGGTTAATATGTCGGGTCCGACTCCAACACTGCTCCAACAGGGTGAGGGGGGAGGGAGGGAGGGGTTGGGGTTGAAGGTGCGACATGTGGTGTTTTCGCCATCAATTCACTGTAACCACATTAATCTGACAGGCAGTGCTGTAGCGGCAGAAAGATGGTGTAACATCATCTGGTTCATCCTGAGTCACTGAAGCCAGACCCACAGTTGGCTTCATGAGCTCCATGAGCCAGAGCCCCTAATGCTGTTTCCAGGTGTGCTGCACTGAAATGAAAACAGATTGACTGTTTATGACCAGTAGACATTGATGATGATGTTGATGTTGGGGGACTGTGAGGGCCACTGAAAGTCTTCATCTTGGTCCTCTTGAGGTGTGTTTTGGATCATTATCTTGTTGCAGAAGCCATCTTCTTCGTCTTCATCTTTTATAATTGCAGAAGATTGTTGGCATTTGCTTGAATCCACTCTTTCCTCAATAAGTGAAATGTTCCACGTCCAGTGGCTGCAACATAAGATGAAAGCATGATCGATCCACACCCTTGATTAACGGTATTCGTCCAATCACTCAATCCTAATTGTCATGTGTTATGGTATAGTTTCATCTTTATCATCACCATCACCCCGTCTTCCTCTGTGTCTCTGGGTATGTGGTATGAAATTGTCAAATCAAGCAATCCTTCCATACAAATTTAAAAGATACCTGACAACAGTCACCCACCAGGGCTCAGTCTCTGAAGAGTCAGCACAGCCCAAGAAAAATAATTGTTATTGTTGTCGTTCTTTGTAGGTCGATGGAAAAACAGACTTCTGTATCAGAATGTCGGAATATTAATGTGAAAATCGACCACATGCTAATGAACTGGATCATAAATAATTATTATTATGATTTAGGACTTTTCAAAAGAAAGTTACCAATTGCTTTAAATGATTGGCCAATATTGTTCCATTTATGAGTGCTTTACATAATTGGCACAGTAACAGCACCTAGCCCCGCTAATTGAGAGCTCGATATTTTTATAGACAGGGTCTGTGATTACTCTGAGCTCTGTGTGCGGCTGCAGCTGTTGTTTGGGCAATTGGCCTCAGAAATGATGGACTGTTGGCATCCGCAGAAAACAACAGCCTGCCTCATTATATCTGGATTTTCTTTTTCCAAAATGGCTGTTAAAGTTTCAAATGGGAGGCTTCCTGGTGGTTAAGTTAAATTTGGTCTGCGGCCTTTATGACCTCCTCTTCCCTGCCTCTGTGTCAAATAAAGGACAAACTGTCTGAAATAGTCCCAAAATTAGTTGTGACTTAAGCAGCATCTAAGAGGACAGTGAGGAAAGAAATTTCAAATATATATAACTTATTTAAGACCTGTTTGTTGGCTGAAAACTCAGTAACATCAGTTCTGGTGATTCAGTTTGGCTCTGCTGCTGACTGGGAGAGCTCTCATGACTCAGCTCATTTTTGTCACTGTCAGTTGCAAACTTGGACTCGCCAAACTACTTCTCAAACTTAAGATGAAGTGCCACAGGAAGTACTTCATACTCCTAAACGTAGGGAAATCCATAATACTTTGGAGCAACTCGAGACACGTGGAAGTCGAGCTTAAATCAGTGTAGCCTTCTTTGTTGAAGACAACAGTTCGGGGGGGATGGGGGGGGTGTCAACTGACAGGATGAGCATTACGTTGTTGTTAGAGGAATATTGCCACATTTGGGAGAAATGCTCGTTCATTTTCTTGCCAAGAGTTGGATCATAAGATCAAAGCAACTCTCGTGTCTGTGCCATAAAGTGGCTATAATCAATATTTTAACAAGGTATCAAATGGAAATATGAAAGGTGTCTGTGGCAATGATGAACCTACAGAGAATTATCAGCCGAATCTGCAGTTTCTCATGACTGTACAGAGATTTATGGTAAGTTTCAGCTGAGGTTTATCTGTCTGTACACAACTTTACTGTTCTGGCTCACTCTCAGTGCTCTCACAGTCATTTTTAGAGAGAAAGCTGTAAAAAGCCACCGTTCTCTGCCTGCTCAGCAGCAAAAATCATAAGACATAGTTAGAGACTAGCCGGTGAACGTGGTGGAGCATTGAGCAGCTAAAGAGCCAGATATAGACTCTCAGGAGGTGGTAGAGACCAAAAACAGAGCAAAAAGAGGGTGAGTGCTGGCCTTCAGTGGGTGGACACAAACACGACTCCAAATGATTGATCATATTGCAACTGTTCAAGATCATCATATCAGCTTAAAGGTGATGATATGGTTAATTCTACTGCCGCAAAGTTACAGCAACTGCAGTAGTCAGATGACAGTGTAATAAAGTAACTGCACTGTACTGACTGTAATTCATTAACTCAAAACAGTGATTCTATGTTAAATTACTCTTTCGTAACATTGAAGATTTCTGCGGTTTAAGGTCTCAAAACAAAGTTCAGTGAAATTGAAATGTTTATGTTTTTGGTGTCTTCAGGTGTCTGGTGTTTGCTTTTTCTTTACTGTCACTCCTCTTTTGTCTGTCCTTGCTACCTCCATGCTTTTCTTACCTCAGCTTGTCTTCCTCTAATCTCTCATCCCTGCTTTTCTACCTCCCCTCGCCTCTTCCCTCCATCCCTCCATCTCTGCCTGCTCCTCCTTCCCCAAGGGGCCAATAGTTCCTCTCTAGCTCCCTCTAATTGACAGCAGACCATTAAAAGGCCATCTGAGTCGCATCTCGCTTGACACGCACAACGTTAGAAAAATGTCTTCTTTAACCCTCAATCTACAAACTCCGTCACTGACACAGCGAGAAAGAAAGGGAGGCAGGGAGGCTTTGATGCCTTTCTTTGCACTTTGCTGTCCTGGGGTGGTTCAGCAGTTACAGGAGTGTCGCACAGTGTCAGCTAAACTGGTTTTTCAATTTAAAGGAGAGCTCCAGTATTGATGTAAATGTTTGTGTTTGTTTTCATCACCTGTGTTTGACCCTTGTATGGAAGGACTTCAGTCATTATCGCAGTGTTTATGCATTCTTGGAAACAGACCTGCTGACTGTTTCACTCTGTCCGTTCATCATCACAGTCTACAGGCCGACGTTCTGCTTCTCCTTTGACCTGCTGTACTCACCGTTGTACACAGTTTTCTTGTGCAATGAGGAATTTCAGCTGAAAGACCTCAGCAGCTTGCCATGTGTCATTCTGAGTCACTTTACTGATCAATAATCACATCAGCTCCCCTGTGGACACAGAGACAAGTCGAAATCTTACTTAATCCAGCTGTAATCTCCTCAGCGCCTGTCTGGATAGATGAAGTGATTCTGACACTCTGGAGATCTGGAGCCCTGACAACAACGAGGGTCTCGTAACGCCAAAAACCTCAACGTGTCAAAAAGATGGAGACGGCGAGGGAGACAGAAGAGGAGGTAGTCAAGCCTTACAGCAAGTAAGAAATAAAAGCAAGAAGGAGAAGACGAAGCAGCAGAGATAGAAACACATCTGAATTCATAATGCAGCTGATTGGACAGGAGGAGGAGAGCTCCCGTTATTCCACATCATTAAAAGCCCAACAGAAGTGAGAGAAGCTCCCGAGGAGGTGGAGGAGGAAGGCTTCCAGAGATGGTGACAAGAGGAGCGGTGTTTTCCTTCTCCCTGCCGTCATTTGAACACGAATTGCTGTGAAGGTGAGAGACTGTGGTCTATGTGGAATAAAACAGGTTTAGCTACAGTCCAGACATCGTTGCTGCTCCACAACCCCCAAGGCACCGCCGAACCGAGCTGGAATACTAACTTCCTCTGTGTCTGTCTGCAGGGAAGCAAACTGTGAGCTACACACAGAATCATTAACCAGTTCACCTCAATATGGGCGCTTTTTAAACCCTTTAACTTTGGTTTTCCAGTTCTTTGAATCCCTTACCTCACCAGGTAAACACAGCCAATGATTGTCATGATCACAGAACTTTATTTTTAATTCTAGCTGAAATCAAGTTTCCAAAGAGACTGACTGTGTGTTAACTGACTGTGGAATAAGTTTTTAATAAGATTTAATTCTGGTTTCCAGTATATTCACTATGATACACACTGAAAACCAGTGATGGAAGAAATATTTCATTCTTTTACTTGAAGGAATATGGAGCTGCAGCAAATGAGTCTTTTCATTATTGACTAATGTGCAGATTGTTTTCTTGATGAGTCGAATTGTTTTGTGTATAAAATGTCAAAGAATAATTGAAAAGGCCATTTTAATCTTTCAGTTTCCAAGGCAGCATCTTTAAATTCTGTGTGTCATCTGCTGCTCAGTTTGCATATGAAATCTTAAATCCTCACATCGGAGAAGCTAGAACCAGAAATAGTTTCACAAATTTGCCTTAAACGTGGTTAAAATTTATCAATCTGTTATCACATTCAAGGAAGAAACACTTAAAGGTTCTCGTGACAGGAGTTAACTGAGAAGATTGATTCCACTCGCACGTCTGCACTCTTAAATATGGAGCTGGAGCCATGCTGATGTTTTGATGTTTAATGTTTACCTTGTTCACCATCTTACTTTAGCATATTACCATGCTAACATATGCTAATTAGGGATCGACCAATTATCGGCCTGGCCGATAATATCGGCCAATTTTCGGCATTTTTTCGATGATAGGCATCGGCCATTTTTTCCACCGATAACCGATAAAATTAATTAATATATTTTAAAACGTGCTCCTTTGGCTCTGATATAACCGTCTCTCCGCCTGAAGTCACCACTCTTGGCTGTGTAATAATGTCCCGCCCACAGCCCTCACTGATTGGCTACATGGCACAAATGAGTCAGTGACAGCCAATCGACACTGAAGCCTCTACATGCAGTGCCACAGACACGGAGAAGCAGACAACTGCTCCAGTGATCCAGCAGAGATAAGGCGACAGAGTCAGTCGAAGTTGCAATAAAAACCCTCTATGATGAAGTTTTAAAAACACCACAACCTTATGATTAATTTCAGTGATAACATACAAGCCCAGAGTTGAAATTTCACCGACCTACTTGTCTAATCACATCAAGCATACGACTTTGCAAGATGAATAGTGTCACGCACCAATAAAAAGGAAAAAAAAAAAGAAACTCCTTACTTAACAATAATAAAAAGACAAGGACATAACGACATACCGGTAGGTGGACTATAGCAAGTATAACGGTGGAAAACCTGCTGAATTCTGTTGTTTGGCTCTGGAGATGATGACCCACCGCTACGTTATACCTGCCGCAACCGCTTTATACCTGTGGCCAGACGCACAATAATAATATAGGCCCTTTCGGTTACCGTTACTTCGTGGGAATAATAAATCTCCTAACGTGTCTCAGGCCGTGGGGCGGCTCCTGGTTTATCAATAAACAACACCAGAGGTGATTATAGCCAATAAGTTTAACAGTGCTACACGCTAACGTGTCCTTGTTTGTTTACAGTCACCTCTCCCTCAGCGCTCGTGCTCTCACTACAATATGGTGCAGCAACGTAACTACTGGTGTTAAATGATCGTCTTTTTGCCTGCCACTTGTAAAGTCCAGGGATGTGAGTCAGGCAGAGAGCACACGTCGAGGAGATTATTCTCAGTGTGTTTTATTTTCAATCAGTACATTTACCGTCGCATCTACAACTCATGTGTGTAATGAAGCCTTTATTGTTTGCATTTACAGTGCGAAGTGCCTTATTCTTATTTATGTAATACGACATACAGTATAAGTACAAGAGTTTACATCTAGCCTACTGTTCTGAGATTCAGAATATGCCTTTATTACTTTAAATAGATATAAATAAATATAATATATATATATAAATATATATATTTAACCTTTATTTACTCATTATGCTATTTTATGTAAAAATTGAATCTGAAAAGTAACTACTAAAGCTATCAAATGTAGTGAGCCAAGGTTCCTGCCACCCTCTTTATTGGTTTGCTCTTCATCATTAAGGGAAAGGGAAAGGAATCATTAATCATCACTTTTTATTTTAAAATGATTAAACTTAAAGGCATTTCAATTAAGATTTTGCACTTGTGTTATTTCACAAAAAGTTAAGATCTTTTTTTTCAGTGTACACAAAACAAACAAACAGTATACTGTATTCATTCTAGTCCCAGGTGTGTTAATCTAAATTTTGACACTAAAATTTTCATTTTTACTGCAAACGAATATCGGTTCTAAATAGCGGTTTTGCTTTAGAGCGATTGCTGATAACAGGGTGGGGGGAGCAGTGCGGAGGCTTCCCTGAGCCTCTTACTGTTTTAGTGAGGTTGTAACCACAGTAAAACGTTGTAAATGTTTTATTAATATGAGACTTCAAAAGCTCCAAAATTCTGTCAACAGCAGCAAAACAAAGCGGTGCTGTTCAGCTGTTCGACACCAAACAACACGAGCTGTTTTTATGACAGAGCTTTCAGCTGCAGAGGAGAATAAGTTTGTCTCTGTTTTTTCTCCCCTGAAGCAGAACATAACTTGTCATCCAACCGATTCTCTCTGTCCTTTTGTTTCTCCTTTTTCATCCGGTGTTCTCCGTTTCACCTCCTTCTATACAACTTCCCATCAATAGTGCTGAGATTGATTCAGCGGAGAACAATGTGACAAAGCAGCGAGCAGCTTTTCTCCGTCAATAGCGCTGTGATTTTAGCTCTTTGCATCTCTCCTCTAATGCTCCTGAACGCTGCACCGAGCTGCGGCTCAGCTTGTTTGGTTGATAAAAGCCATTTTAAAAAACCCATTCACACAGTGTTTGTGTGTGCGCGTGTGTGTGGAGGAAGAGGAGAAAGAAAAACATAATTCCTCGCTGATCGCCATCAAGACAAAATACTACAGGTTTTGGATTTTACGGCATTCAATTCTTTACAAATCGGCCTCATTTCAGCTTTACGCCTCCTCTCTGGTGTTTGCTGCCACTTGAGAGCTGAGGCGACATCTTCCTTCAGCTCTGACTGTTAACCTGCTGCCAGGATGAGTGGATAAGATGAGACTTGAGTCAATGTGCATTCAGAAGGAGAGAGGAGTAGTTTAAGATCCGAGGTTGAACAGACAGCAAGCTCAGAGACACTGCTGATGGAGGCAGAGGTGAAGGGAGGATCATACAATATGAAAAAATCTGTGAATCTTTGGATCTTAAACTGTTCACAAAATAATATTGACAGCTTTAATTTTGTAGCCACGTAGCTGCGTGGGTCTACGAATGGCAGTGTCACTCTACCACGTTGGTGCACACTGAAATATCTCACCTATGGATTGACACAGATTTTTGTGCAGACATTCATGGCCCCGAGAGGAGGAACCCTAATGTCTGTGGTGATCACCTGACTTTTCAAAATACCGTAAATACAAGGGAAACAATTGTAAACCTTATATCTGCTCAACATCACTATGTTGGCATTGTAATTGGGTGCATGTTAGCATATTAGCATTAGCATTTAGCTCAAAACAACACTGTCCCTGAGTACAGCCTCACAGAGCTGTTAGCACGGCTGTAGACTCTTAGAGTTTTTAGTAGATTTTCATATATTAAAGTGTTGATGTGCTTCTGTTGGATTAGTGTCAGATACACCACTCACTGCATTGTTTAGTAGGGGTGGGCAAAAAACTATTTTTTGGGGCTAACTGATGTTAGCATCACAACCATGATAGTATCACAACCATGATAGTATTAACTCATGGCATTAACTCGATGAGAAGGGACATCAAAATGCAGAGAGTGAGACAGCTGTGCTGTCAGGGTTGTTTGCGCTGTCACAGAGTGTGATCACATCTGAAACAGAGTGGAAATATGGGCTTATTGTGCATTTTTGTATCAGGTTCATTTAGCTTTACACTGCCAAATTATATGCCAACCAGGCCTTGAAAACAAAAGTCACATGACTCAGTAGCAGCTTGTTTATTGGACTGAGTTTTTGGCTGCTGAAACATGTAATGGTGGCTAAATAGAAGCATTATGCTGGACGATATTTTGCTCCGCTCAGCTTTTCAAGTGTGAGACCGCTGCTGGCTGTGAGACATAAACGTCTCTCTACCCACAATCCCTTGTGTTTGCAGGTTATTATGTTCTCACACCAAACAAAACTCTCTTGTTGGAGGACTCTCACCTTGCTGCTTATTGCCATCAGAGTTCAGACTGCTCTGAACTTCAAAATGGTTTCATTTACACCTTTCTGACTTTCTTCCTTTTCTATTTCTGCTTTTCTACTTTCATTCACTCACCTTTTCTTCCTTTATTTTTTTCTTTGCATCCCCGTGTCTGCTTTGATGCTACAATCCTCGTCCTGTCCTGGACATTGAACTCCAGTAGAAACACTGCAGAGGTCAGATGAAGTAGCTCCAAACACTCTGATCTGACACCGTGCTGATGACAGTTATTCTGCATCACTACTGTAACTCTGAAAGGGTGTCTGTGAAAGGACCATAATCCAAGCTGAGAGAAGGTGACATCGTGTCAGGGGAGGCTGTTACAGAGCTGCTCCCCAGCGTTTTCCATTGCAGTGGCTGGCAGACACTCACTGTTCACTGCAGAGTCCTGAGGGAGCGACGGTGGACGGAAACACTGCAAGGCCACAGGCTGCTCAGCGGCCTCTCGGGGGACGGCAGTGCTCGAGAAACAGCACAGAGGTTGACAGACGTAGGTTGGACTTTAGAAAGCAGGTTAGATGAGGTTTAAACATTAAAACATTTTATTTAGTACTGACTTATTTTGTGAGAAAATATGTATAAAACAAATACAAATCCATTTTTCATACTTCAGAAGCGAGCCAGAGGGATCATTACACAACTACTGACCATGAACCAACAAGCTCAGTTTATTAAAGACTTAAAAATGTAGAAATTTGATCGATTTTAAAATGTTTCGAATCATCACCTTACTGACAAAAACCTCTTCATGTGTGCGCGAGATCTCTGACTGTCATGCTCTGTTTCGTGTCAACACACAAATACTTTGTAGATTCAAAGTCATGTTCACTTCTGTTTTTTTTCTCTTCTCAGTACGTCTTCCACTGCTGTCGACACCATTTATGGACAAATTGTGCATTAAAGCATTTTGTGTTCTGTTTTTAACAAAGCAACTGTCTTTTAGTGACATACCAAAAACCTGAAGTCACCTGTTGAGTCAGTGAGGCAGTGGGGCAAATGAACTCAACCACATCAGCTCCACAATGCAGTTCAAGGTTAGACAACATGGGTGTGACAATCAGTCACTAAACCAGCTCAGTATGTACCACCATATGAAGAGATCCAGTGTGCAAGCCAGCCAACCAGTTTGTCCGGCCAGCAGCTACATCAGTGAAGTTCCTTCACATCCATCCAGCCACAGTGTCATTTAGCTCATCAGTTTCTCAACTTGAAGCCCTTCAGCCCACCAAGAGAACTGTCTAATCACTCAGCCCCTCCAGCTTCCAGCTGTATCAGGCCCCTCGCCAGCCACTGAGCCAGCAAACAAGCCAGCTAATTAGCAAGTGTAGCAACAACCCGGCCAGCCGGCTCAACAGCCCCTCCTCTAGCCGGCCTGCAGGCGGCAAGCTAATCAGCCGCCGCCGCAGCCAGCCAGCTAGCCAGCCAGCCAGTTAATGTAAAACAGTGTTGTCCCCGTCGATACGAGAGCCTGACTTCCCCCCCCGAGGCCTGAATTATGGGCTGTTGGAGGTTAACAAGAAACAACTGAGCAAACATCCCCTCCTCTCTCCTCTTTCCGCCTCCCATCCACCTCCTCACTTCATTACCTGCCTAGTCTTCCTTACTCTATCTCTTCCACTGCCTCTGTCTCCTCCAGCTTCTAATTTATGAACGCTGACTCCGAGCCTCTCTTTCTCTCTGTTCCCTAAGCGCTCTCTCCTCTCACTGATAAAACATGGCCCCTGGCTTTTCTGCATGTTCCAGGTGAAATAAATTGACTTGCCTGCTGCCCTCTGCTTCATTTCCCACTCCGCTCTCAAAGCGTCGCAGATCCCTCGAACCTTTCCCAGTTTATCATCCTAACCACAGATGAAAACTAACAAAGTACTTTCACCCTGAGAGCTGTACTTAAGTTAGCTGGTGGTTAGATGGAGACACTGACCCGTAGCTTTAAGGGCATGCTTTCGATTGTTGAACATGTACCTGTTCAATCACCTTAAATCCTCCCGGCTTTGACTAAAAACAGAAATGTGCTGCTGAGAGTGGAGATCAGCTGCGTACAGACCGGATCTCCATCCATCCTCTGAAAGAATAGCGTGTTTTTAACACGTACTTTGATCATTTTACAGCGATATTTCAGGACTAAGGTTAAAATGAGGCTATTTCTGTAATAATGTGGTTTCACACAAATCCATTTCAGAATCGTTATGAACACAGGGGCTGAGGTCAAGAACTTTTGAAATGTTTCCACTAATTAGGTGATGACTTTTATCTTCCAACATCTGTGGCTTTTAATTGTTTTTCTATTTCCTTTTTACATTTACCCAACTTTTGCTGCTGTCAGCGTCACTGTGCTGGACTGTCATGACTGACGGACTTGTTTAGAAGATCTAGAGCACACGTGTCAAACCAGGCATCTCATTTTGAACAGCTTCTCTTTTTTGTTGCACTTCTTTGGCATTGGATATCATCTTTGCATCATATTGCACTAATAGTATTTGGCTGATGCCTTTATCCAAATGACAATATGTGCATTTAACCATGTGGACACCAAAGATCAAACTGCAGGAACCATGCAAGGGCTTCATCAGATATGCTGAATTGTTTGAAATGTTAGAAGGTGCAGTCTGAACAGATGAGCAGACAGCCTGAACCCCCCTCGTAGTGAGGGAGTATCAAGCAAGATGACAGACGCAGAGCTTAGTGGACAGGTGGGGGGGGGGGGGGGGTGCATGGTTGGACCAAGTCCTGGATGTAGGATGTGCCAGTGTCTTGAATGGGATTGGAGCAGCCACCTTTAGCCAGTTCAGGGTGCAGAGGAGCGTTGTAGTGTGGGAAGGGCTGCTGCTTCTGGATGAGCTGAGAGGCCGGACAGGTGAATTCGGGCACAGCAGCCAGGAGCGAGTTGCAGTTGCAGTAGTAGTGACCCAAGCTGAAAATTTTCACTTTCCTCACCACTTGTCTTCTCTGTATCCCTGCCAATCCAAGACTGAGCAGGATTTCATTTCTGCACCCAAGTAACACTTGGTGGAGTGTATTTGTAAAAGAAACACGCCCAATGTGGAGTTGGCTTTGAGACTGAAGACACTCAGACATATTATCATGTAATGAAATTGTTCTTGCTAATGTGCTCAGGAAAAGTTTCAACCTTTCAGGCAGACCAATCACGTAATTTCCTTAAATAGCCGTTCAGTGGAGGAGGAAATGCTGCATTTATTGAGGACTTAACTGTTTGCATTATATATCCGGCTTTCATGCACTCACAGTACTTGCTAGTAGATGCTTTTTGTGTTGTTTCAGTCTAACATGAGAGCTGTTGACAAGATGGCATTTAAAGGGGCACAAATGAATTATTGCATTTAATTGTTATGAGTGGGAGCCTGAACGTTTGCTTGCTTAATTAAAAAGAGTTCCTGAGGAGTTGACAGTGTGGATGTGGACGTGTTTCACCTGGCTGATAATCTGCATGTTTAAAAATAGAACAGAGACAGAAAGAGAGAACGACAGGATGATGGATGGAGGGAGCCAAAGATGGCGAGAAATGAAAAGAAAGTTCAGTGATTGCCAGGCCCTGATGAGCTCTCATCAGTCTTATCAACACACACACACACACACACACACACACACACACACACACACACACACACACACACACACACACACACACACACACACACACACACACACACACACCGCTGTGGATCCTTACCTGCCTGATGAGACAGAGTAATAAAGGATACACCCTCAAATAAAGATGAGTGACTGTGAACACACACACACACGCACACGCACAGGTGTTAGTATGACTGTGTTTATGGGGAACACCAGTAAGAGTGCATCCATCCCTTAATCCAGGCATGTTCAAACTATTCCACAAAGGGCCGAGTGGCTGAAGATTTTCTTTCCAACCTAGCAGCAGCACACCAGACTTGACTCATTTCATCAGCTGATCTCAGTCTTCAGACAGCTGATTGGTCAGACTCCATCCTCTTGATTGGTTTGAGGAAAAACCTGCAGCCACACGGCCCTTTCGGGAATAGTTTGGATATGCCTGCCTTAATCCAAACCTCTCACCTCAAAGGAGGAATGTAATGTTTTGGTCATTATTTGTTTGTGGCTTTTTTCTATACAGTGTTTTATAACGTCAACATGTCGGTTCTGAACCCTCACCTGACAGGAAGTTGAGCCCGTTAATCAGCACAACGCTTTAATGGCATTGTGCATATTGCATTTGTCAGCCTTTGCGACCTCCGGTTACAGGTAACATCCCTCTCTGCACATAAGAGGCAACCACAGGAAACACAGCACATACTGTTGCAGCCGTTCACACCTGACGCCTGACTTCCTCCTGAATAACAGCAGTGTCTTGTATTGGTCATGTGTGTGGATAACTGCGTGTCTGATTGTCTTTTTACATGTGAGCATGTGCATTTCAGTCAGAGAAAGTACCAATGTGAACTCACACACACAGGCAGAAAACATGGAAACAAACACACACACACACACACACACACACACACACACACACACACACACACACACACACACACACACACACACTCACACTCTTTGACGGTCCATTAAAGCCCATTCCCGGTGTGACGACATGGGAAGCGAGGCTATCCATTCTGCTCTCACAGTGTTGGTGGAAGGTAATGATGAGATACTGGCATGACACGATCTGTCGTTCTGCTGGGGCTCAGATGAAGGATGGAGAGACTGAGGAGGAGGAGGATGAGGGAGGGGAAGGCAAAATGCAACTCTGCTAACTTGGCAAGTATATCGCCACATTTAGACCGTGCCTGGCCATTTTACTTCCCAGAAGCGACTGGAAAAAACAAATCCAGTAACTTTGTGGTCCATTAGGAAACAGAGTAATGTGTTTACTCTCTGAGCTTTGGCAGCAGACCGTCACAGCTGAAGCCAAAGCTACATGTTTGTGAGTGTGATCCTCACCACGTTCTGCTCAAACCTTCAGTACAGATGCATCAGATTTCTGACCAGCGGCGACTGTTTACCATCTATAGATTCTGTCTTCTGAACATACAGCAAAAATCACATCACAGTTTCAGTCTTCAAATGATTTGTTGTGTTCGAAACCCACTTCAAATTAAAAACATAAACTGATCCAAGCTGGAACCAGGTAATGATGGAGGGTTTTTCTTGTTAATACCTCAAATGAGTAATTTATTATCAAAATAGTTGTTGGTTAATTCCCTGTTGATTGACTCTGTGAGTCATTGGCTAATCATCTCACCACCGCACTCATCCCATATGCTGCGTGGTATCAGAGCAGATACTGATGATGTGGATCAGGTGTGCACATTAAAAGCACTTCCTGTATCAGTATTTCTGCTGTCATGGCTGCTTGATGATGTTTTTATGGACTAAAAGGGTAATTGATTAGTAAGAATATAAGCCAAAATGTAATCCTTTAAATCAAATTTCTTTAATGCACAGTGAGCTGGTTTGAAGCACGTTAAGCAGAAGACTTTGAAAACATCTCCTGACAGACTCTTCACATCAGTCTGTAAAGTGAAAGTCAAACACTGAATGATAATATGTTTTTGTGTTAAAGGGGATCTTTAATATTCACAGCCATTTATTGCCTTTTAACCCCCCGATGGCTCGCTCCTGCTGAAGATCTGAGGCTTTCATCTATATTTATCTGATCATTTTGACTCAGGAGGGTGTCCTGCCCAAAGTCAAAATGTCTTTTCTGATCAGGGAACTTCCACCTGATTCGCTGAAGTGAAAGAAAAGTTGTTTGGAAAATGTATTGTGATTCTTGCAGGCACACTGTAAGGCCAAAAGTATAAGGACACCCTTGCCCAAATACTTTTGTGTACTTTTGGTCACGGTCTCTTTCCCGGTTTTGTTTACACGCCTTTAATTCCTGCAAATCTTGTCGCTGTAGCATATAATAATGTGTTCTAAACAGTTGATGTTTGTCTCCTTCCTGTTTCAACATGACACAAAGCAACTACATAAAGAAACGATTTTCCCAGTTTGTTGGCCAAGAGCTTGACCCGTCTGCACAGAGCCGTGACCTCAACCCCATCCAGCAGCTTTTGGATGACCTGAACAGTAACTGAGAGCCAGACCTGATCAGCAGCATCAGTGCTGGACCTCACTGACGCTCCACATGTGGCTGAAAGTCTTAAACCAGCAGAGTGGAGGCGGTTATAGCAGCTCATTAATGTCCCATGTTCAGCGTTTAGTGGCCATTTAAGGTTTGTTTACACATCCATCACAATTTTTTGACATTTGATAGACTAAGCTATTAATTAGCTAGCATCACAGTTTAAAGGTTTGGCATTAATGTACTTGGTAGATTATTGTTTGAGCCCAGAGACGAGGCAGATGGGAAGGAGGAGACAAAACAAAAGACAGAGAGACAGAAACAGAAGGATGGAAAGTCTTCCCCTTTAATTATCTCGTCAACACAGACCACAGTCCTCTGGGCTTTGTTTCACCTCCTCACCTCCACATATCCCTTTCTTACAAAGCACACATTCAGTGTTTCAGGGGGCCACTCACTGTAATCAGCAGAGGTATAATTACCGCTTCTACAGAGCAAACAAACCTAATCCGTTGTTTATCCTCTTCTAGGAAATAATGTTTATTAGTTGGAGAGCAGCACTGACCGACTGGCCTTCTGTAGCCGCTCCCTGTGTTTGTATTGCCTCCATAAAACAGAGCAGCTGACGATTAATGAGACCCACGCGCAGACATCACGGCTTCACCCCACCGGGCACCGCCAGGCCCAATCACAGCTGTTCTCGCCAATGCTGCCGATTCTCTGCTTTAAATATACACCTGAAGCTGCATCAAGCTGCACAGACAGTGCTTCTACATCAAGTCCACCATTGATGGACTGTTCACCACTGAGGGAGCAGAGAGGAAGCACAGAGTCTAAGCTGGAGGAAGCCTGTTGTCCTTCCACAGCCCAGGATCCCTGCAGGCCTGAGGTTTATCTGCATTGCACCATTTCCACTCAGTGCCACAGTCCAGTTCCAGTGCAGTGCTCTATGGTGGAAAGGAAGGTGGAGGTATGCGTGGTGAATGAGTGTGGAGCACACAGGACTTTTTTAAGCACACCCTTTCGATAACAGTGATCATACTGGAATTGTCATGCATAGATGTTGTAGACAGACAGTATTTTTAAAAATTGAAGCTTTGCAGAATTATCAGATATATTTTTTTTATGTCAACAGTTTTTGGTGGTTTCTCCTCATCTTCCCTTTGTGAATCCGAATTAAGATTTCCAAGGACATTAATTGCCAGTCTTAACAGAACCTCACCTAAATGCATTTTACCGTATACACAAGTGGCTTAAAAGAAGAACACAGAAACAGAATAAATACCAACAATAACATGTTTATTACTTTATATGCTTATATTTAAATTAAGTGATGAAAGAATGAAACCCTCTTTAAACACCAGTCAAACTCTGAATTAGATTGTTTCTTCCGTGTTCCAGGCTCTAGTGTAATTGACTTGGTTACCGTGGTAACCCTGCGACCTGTCACACAGCATCCCTCACACGGTGGAGAAACACTCCTTTTTAAAGTTGCTCCTTATCTCTGTCGAGCCATTTGCAGCAGCCCCCCCCCACCACCACCACCACCGGCATTTTCTCTGTTTTTCCAGGCACCAAATTGTTTTTAAATGCACTGTCTCCTCCTTTTATTGCTTTTTTAATACTCTATTTGTGAGTCTGTATTCTATTTGTCGTTTTGCCCTGATGAGTCCCATTACCTTTGCTTCTGCACAGGCCTAATTTCCCTACGGGATCGCTCAGGTTTCATCTGGTGTAAAGAGTGATGCTGCTGCTACTCTGTTGGTTTTATGGTGCTGGTGATCAAGATACTCTCCCACTACTCGGTAATTGTGTGAAGGACCGGATGTGTGATCTGAGCAGGATTAACCCTTCGAACCCTCTGCCTCTGCTATTTTCTACCTTGTTTACCTTATTTTAACCTTATGGCAGATCACCTCATGTCTTAGCTAGAGGTGCAGAAAAGTTAGTCTCAGGACAACTTAGGCTACTCAGGAATGCCATCAAGTGGCTTGAAGATACAGGCTGTACCCTGAAATGACTTGAAACACTCACATGTTCAGTCTGGATGAGACAAACTTCCCAGAATCCTGAGGTGGTGGTTGTGGTTGTTTATTTCCTGACATGGTGGGACTATCCTCCTCTTCCTCGCGCTCGTGGTCTGAACCATCTATATTTCCATTTCTCTCGATAGAGGAAAATGAAAGCCCTGTGTTTATCCAGCCACTTTATGTGAGGAAAACACTGGGAGGCAATTATACAGAATAAACCAGACTGGCCGTGTAATAATTACTCCACATCCCAGAACATGAGACAGAGCAGCCAACCAGGTCTGAAGCAAATGAACTCGGGGATTCAAGCAGCCGAGCTGAATTTCAATGGTGTAATTTCCCACAACATTAAGGACCCAAACACATCAGTGACAGTGAGCACTGGTGCTGATTGAATATTATATAGCATAGTGTTTCTGTCTCTGGACCTCACGACCCCTGACCCCTCTTGGTTTTCAGTCCAGCTGTCTAATCAGAGGCTGATTAATACTTCAGATGGCAGGTGAATAAAGTAGACCAAACTGTATTCTGGGAAGCAGATTCATCGTCTGCTGTGGTTTCTGCAGCTTTCACGGCACCAAAGAAAAACAAGTGTTCTACAGATGAAACTGTGCCAGACGACAAACAACAAAAACCTCCACAAAGACACACGTTTTCCTCAGCAGCCTTTGTTTAAGACAGGAATAACACTGTGGCTGATTTGTTACAGCATCACAGTGAAGGAAAGGAGCCAACAGGAAAGGCTGAGTTCACTGTCTTTTCTCTTTCTGTCCACCAGCGTTCAGGCTCTGAATCCATCTGCTGACCACATGTTTGGTCTAACAGGGATTCAATGCTGAAGGGCCTGTTCAATGAAATTCTGGTGAAATATCAAATATTGATATTTGGGCTTTGAATTTGTCCAGGTTTTGAGATATCTGCCTCTGAATGTTTTGTCTCACCTTCAATTCAGTGGAATGTAGTTGGTGTTACTCAGCACTGAAAACGTCACTTTAATAATTCAACAGCGACGCGTCTTTTAGGAAGCGGTGTCTGTGTTTCTCTGGATAATCCACAGACCTCGCTTTAATTTAGAAAGTATAATTGAAACTACTTTCTGCAGAAATGAAAAGCATTTGTTGCCCTCTAATTTTTAATTCATTGCTTTTGGTTTTTCCACAGAAACTTGTGAAATATTCAGTGAAAGGTCTCAGAAAACCTGCACGTATTTTTTCACATCTCTTCACGAATGCATTCTTTAACTATTTTATTCATTCCCTCCACTGCTCTGTACGTATATATGTATGTATGCATGCAGGTTGTGTGTGTGTGTGTGTGTGTGTGTGTGTGTGTGTGTGTGTCTGCACTAAATCCTGCAGCGGAGCATCACGATGCCTCTGGCAGTGTTGAGAATATGATCAATGATTCACTACTTGCAATTAGTTTTAAAGGTGCCAACACTTCAGAGGCAGCCGGTATGTAGACTAATGATCTACACACTGTCTTATCAATAATAATAATTACGTGCAGCAGATTTTTATTCATTTGTACCTCTCAGGAATAATGAACCAGAGTGATGTTCATGTTCAGAGTTAGATTAGTGAACCTGGTGGAGTCTGTTTTCAAACACAAATGGATCATTTTATTTTGAAGGGAGGCTGTTTAATCAGCCTTTTGGACTTGTTTTCCTGTGGGTGCATCTGCAAATATGAAAGAATTGGCTGCGAAACAGGAACATTTTCTGTTGTGAGTGTGAAGCCTCGCTCTTGGCTGTGGGTTGAGTAGTTTTACAAGCTGTCTACTCGAGGTTTTTTGTTATTATAATAATTATTATTCTCCATAACAGCTGAGCAGACCACATCCCCTACAGAAGACCTGCTCAACATCACTATGTTCACATTATCACTGTGAGCATGTTAGCATGCTAATGTTAGCAATTAGCTACAGTAAGTGCAGCCTCACAGACTGCTAGCATGGCTGCTTTCACTCATCATTCCTGCCTTATCGAGCGTTCTTTGAGCTCTTTTGTCTTCTCACGGCTGATGCTTTGATTTGTTGCTGAGCCGATTGGACCTTAATTAACTCTGAGCCATCGAAATATGCTTTTATATCTGACTTATAATATTTGAGAAATTTATGTGACATGGAGCATTATAGCGCCGACGGCGGCGGACTGATTGTAAATAGTTCTTTGTGCCTCAGGTATCTTCTGGACTTCTCCAACTTTCCTCAGACGTACGAGCTAGTGCTAAGATTCTTTGTGAATTACTTTTGGACTTAAGACTTCACAACGTTGAGTGAGTTTTACCTCATTCAGCCAGTTAGCAGCTTTTTTTAGTCTGAGGTGCTTTTGGGAATATGGAGCCAAAGCATAGCAAACTTGGCCTCTGTGACGTCAAATACTGAATTTCTTGAGCAGAGAATTTGTTGTAGCGTCTCTCAGACTAACCACAGCTCTGAGTGGACTCCTGCCCCTCAAGTAAACACGAGTCGGCTGAAGTCCAGATCGTATGTTATATTTCCCACGGTGGCGCTGAGAGTCCACCACCCTGGCCTGGAGTTTCCTCTGGCTGTGATCCTGCATGCACGCCTGCCTCCATTAGTTTGACATTCAGCGAGTGTGTTGGTGGAGCGAGCCGCCCTCCTTGCATGACAAATGGGCTCTATCAGCTCCCCACTGCAGGAGGAAACCCCCCGCAGCCTGCCCTAATGCCCAGTCAGCACTCCTCACCATGATGAATTCCACTTCCTGGATAAAGAGCTCGAATCCAGCTGCACATGCGCGCGCACACACACGCACTCACACACACACACACACACACACACACACACACACACACACACACACACACACACACACACACACACACACACACACACACACACACACACACACACACTTCTTGATATGGAGGAACCAATCAATTTGGAGATGCGTGGATGAAAGGGGTGAAGTTTGATCTCTCTTTGGGACTCAGCTCTTTAATTTGTTCAGAAAAGAGGAAATCTGTCGGTCAGTTTGAGCTGCGAGTTTAATTTGAGTTCATTGGGTCATTTTAAAATGATAAGTCTATTAAAGGCTGATGAAACATGAACGCTTTCATGACAGAAGAGTGCTGTTACACACTTGATGAAGTAACATCACACAGTGCTGAAGACTTGCGTCGCTGAGGCCTGTGGCTCCAACACTTTTTGCTTGTGATCCTTTAATCCAAAGCTGTGCCTTCTTATGTTTATTATCTGTGAGCAGCTTCAGTCACTGCTTTGTAAATCCTGAAGAGGTTAAGCTGTACAGTGTTTCACATGATGACAGCAAAGATCTGAAAAATGTCTAAAATGTGCAATTTTGTGAAGCAGAGATTTACTTTTTGATGTTTCAGCCATCGATTCAGGACCCTGATCACAAGGTTGCTAACCACTGCTTTAATTTATATATTCATCGTACAACAAATGAGATCATCAACACTTGTCGGTCCTAAACAGTAACAATAACATAGGATCCGCTGTTACAGCCTCTAAGGGATGCATGTCCACCCAGTGTAGTTCCAGATCCAGTCATGAATGCATCTCTGACATTTGTAACAAACCAAACATCTTGAAAATTGGTAGAAAATTCAGACCGTTGGGATGATTTTACTGTAATTGTGGAGGTGCTGGCTTCCCTGTCCCTGAGGGTACACTAAACCATTACACAAGTTAGACATGATGATGGACCTTTGTTGGAGGACCAGTTTGGCTTTTGACTGAAGACCCCTGCACACAGGAAGTATCGTCAACTTTGTGAATTTGTGGCCAGAACGGCAGCACAGGAGGACAGCTTGACCTTCATTAA
This sequence comes from Chaetodon trifascialis, assembly GCF_039877785.1. NCBI lineage: Eukaryota > Metazoa > Chordata > Actinopteri > Chaetodontiformes > Chaetodontidae > Chaetodon > Chaetodon trifascialis. The sequence continues at coordinate 2,335,441 of NC_092076.1, read as the reverse complement.
TTTTCAAAAAGAAAGGTAAGAAATTAGCATGGATTTGATCCCTGTCCAGACAATTACACATGCCTGAAAGTTGGAGGCTCCCTAATACCCAGTCGTACCTAATCACCGCCTGTGTATGCCTGAGGCTTTTTGTTCTCGCTGCATGTATTTACCATATGTACAACAGTCAAATAGTGATATACAGCAGCAGACGGGAGAAAGGACCTAAACAACACAAAACTCTGCTGCTTCAGCAGATTCTACGCTAGAAAAGAGCATGTTGCGAGGAGAAGTCCTTACTGCTCTGATTCTGTGGTTAGTCATTGAAATAGAGCGAGGGAGAGTCATTGGACGGCAGAGCAGCAGAACAGGCCAATCAGAGGAGCTGAGGAGGTTTATCCAGATGCTGAAGACTTGACCAGCTGGTGACGCAGGTGAACAGGATGGTAGAGAGCAGACTATGAGAACATCTGCTACACAGCTGACCTCCAATCAGTTTCATTGTTGCCGCCACTGTGGGTCCAGCATATTCTCACACTTCTCTCTAACTTCTGTCAGACCTCAGATCTGTCAGATGCTCTTAGACTTCAGTCCTACAGTTCGGACCAACTCGCTCCTTATTTCTAAGAGCTTCTCCTTATTCAGGCTGTTAGCAGCTACCTTTAGCCTGAGGATGTTTTGATGAATACGAGCTCAGAACAAACACAGTCTCTCTTCAGATGCTGAATTTTGTGAGCAGAGAGCACCCCCCCAAGCCCTGATCCTGAAAGCATTTTGTTTTTTCACTCTTTTAAATCTGCAGATTGACACTGAACTGTGTAAAAGCTTGACATATTGCATCTGATTCATAGATCATATGAGCCATATTTCTGTTGTTATTCAGTGATTCAGACAGCGCTGGTGTTGTGCTCATTGATGGCTGTTTACCCAGCTGGAGAATCAATTGACCAATCAGAGCTCTTTAGGCAGGATGAAGAACGGGGAGTCATCTTCCTGCGTCTGATGTCTGATCCAAACAAAGCATGTTGTGTGGATGAGATTGATGCAGCTCTACAGATTGTTGTAAGTACATCTACGGAAATAATAAGCACTTGTTTGTTTGGTTGATCTTCATACAACACGTAATCCGGAGACATCTGTGGTCAGGGTGTTCATGCCTGTTCTGAATGGACACATTGGAAGACGGCCTGAAGGTGATGTCTGTGATTTCTGTCTGTGTTGTCTTGATGAGATGAGTCAGACAAATGGAAAATAGGTATGATGGTGTTGCACTCGTGCTGAAAAGTGACAGCAGGCACTCGTCGGGGTGATGTAGCCAGAAAAGGATGTTCCAGATGCTGTTGGACCATCTGACAGGCACTTTGTGTTAAAGGCAAGCAGAAAAGAGCCAACATGGAGACAATGACGGACTGATTAATGTAATGAAGCTAAACACGTAATCAGTCTAATTATCAGGCTAAGCAGTTGAAGCTTAGCAGCGGTTTCAAATCTTTATGATGCTGAATGTCAATAAATCACTGTGAGCCCAAAGAAACCTTGAATGAAATTCAAACAAACTGCTGCCTCAGTGTATAAATCAAGATGCACGTTTCCTCATTCTCTCTTTCCTCATCATTCTTTATTTCTTTCCCCGGAAAGAAAATAGAAAATATAGATGAAACTCCTCCAGACAACAAACAGCAGCAACACCATTAGAAACTATTATAAATAAACTGTTGAGGGTTCTTGCAAGTGAGTGTGTATAATGATTTAGTCCATGACTTTCCAAATACAGCACACGTACACAAATAAAATCTTTTCAGACATCACATCACAACAAAGCCGGAGCTTTATTTCCATTAGAGTCCTGACAGAGCAGAGCGGCTGTGACTCATGAACAGCGTCTGAGCGAAGCCGGAGGGACTTTTTCTTCCTCTCATAGCACCGGGAGGCAAGCTGCTGCCTCTGAGGCGTCGTTCCCTCACCGAGACAACACAACATCTGTCATTAGGTGGGAGGTTTCATCTGCAGTCCCATAAACCACACAAGGAGTGTCTTCTTTTTACTGCCAAGGTTACTAACCTCTGGCAATGTCAGTACCTCCCTGAGCAGGAGGGATACAAACATGGGTTTTTGTGTTGTCAGTTATATATATACTGTTAAAAAATACTTTTAACTTTCATGTGCGATACTGAGTGAATACTGAGTTGTCGTGGCGAATTCAACAAGTAAAATCTGCTGAACTATAAATCAAAACCTACAGCAGGACGCCCGCTCACTGCTTGTGTCGACCATAAATCCGGCTTCATCGTGTCACGGGTGGTGCTCCAGTCTTTTGACATAATGATTACTGGCAGGGCTGCTGTTGTTGGTACCTTTTAACCATGAAGGTGATGTTTACTTGAATTTTTCTGGACTTAACCTTTAAAATAGAGGTCACATGACTCACTCTTGGAGCACTTTCATGGTTTGTTGGGGAAGATGAAGACAAATGACCTATTTTGTCAGTCATGTATGAGGACTAGATTTGCTCTGCGCTGATCTAGATAAGAGCTCCCACAAAGGTCTAAAGCAGAAACATGAAGTCTTTGGCCCGTGCATGTCTGCAACAGCCTCTCTAAACTAAAACATTGACTGCACAGACACAGAGAACATTATTTTGCACTTAGGAATTGTGTCTCATTGCAGCAGTTGAAGACTCGGTGAGGGAAAACAGCCTCAAGGTTGGCTCCATGAAATATGAATGCACATTAGCTAATGTAGCTAATATGAATTCAAGCACGGCTCGTGGCGCTGCAGCTCATCCCGGGAGGTTTGTAGCAGCTATAATTGGCAGAGGTGAGCAGAAGGTGCGGCCGGTCCATACACGCTACCACTGTGGTTCCTGCACTTTTAACTATTTTTTTGGTGGGTTGCTATTACTATTTTTATCTCCTCAGGCTCTTAATTTGGAAATCTGTTTGCTGGTACTTCCTTTGTAGTTGTAAGCAACAGCTCCGTAGCCTCAGGCAGAAAAGGTAGAAAAGTAGTTTAATACGTGGCCACCTGTGCTGCTGCGCGTTGCTGAATATATCGAGGGATAACAGCATTCCTGCCTGCAGGCTTTGATTAGACGAGAGTACAAACATGTATATCTTATGAATTCAGGAGGCTGCAGGTTCAGCCCCCTCAGCAGCCACGTGTCATGTCAATGAGTCTTTAATGAAGACGGACTGACTCTGAAATGACTGAGAGGTAAAAGTGATGTCGGAGGAGGTGAGGCGATGAGCATTGGTCCCCTCGGGGGTTTTGATAAGGTGGACTACTGATGAAGTATTTTTTGTTTTCTGGGCAGTTCACAGGTTAAGGTTTTACATCGCTCACCTGAGCCACAGCTGTTTAAGTAAAAGAAGACTAGTACCTCAAAACTCTTCTTAAGTACAGTATCTGAGTACCTGTGTTTAGTTTATTTCCACCATTTGACCTCCAGCATCATGATCCTGTTTGGCTGCTCTTTGCTCTCGAGTTTCACCCATCACTGCAGATGTGACAGCTTGTTTTTAAACAGTGTGTTCGTTCAGATGACGCTACGTCAGAGTTCATCAAATAAACCATAAATTCAGTTTGTGTGAATGAGATGGCTGGATGAGAATTGTTCACAGCAATTACACTTTAGGCCGGTTTGTGTGAGCGAACTGCAGGTACAGATTATTTAGAAATTGATCTGAAAGTAATTAAAGAGCCACAGCTGATTTGGTTTCAGAATTAATTAGCACTTTGTTTCACTTCATTGTTCAGTCTCTGTCTTCATGTTAGCCCTTTTCTGTTTGAGAGGGGGGTTGTTTGTTTTGGTTTACCCCAACCAATCACATGTGAGTGGTATATCCATATTGCTGATGTATGACATCTTTTAAGATTGTAAGGTACTTTATGTTCGCTCCCAGTGATCTTATCCACACTTGTGGCCATTTGTTTGGCTCTTATACTGGAAGTCTCAGTTTTGAATGCTGCCCATAAAGGTGATCTGATTGGCTGTAGCGTTTCACACAACACCAGACCTGTTTTGTACTAAATCCTGCTTTGTATTGACCCACAAAGCAGCTTGATGTGAAATGATTAGTGCACACATCTAGCTTATGAGTTTCCCAGTTGTTGTGGGGACATTTCCATCAAGTTAATCCACAGGGTCTTCACTTCCTCAGAGGGCAGGAGCCAACAATAGAGAGACTGGCGTATGTTGTTCATAATGTTATTTTCTTTCTCATCTTTATGTTTAAGCGTTAGTTAGTGTTATTGTTGAGGAACAATGGAGTCAGCGAGTGTAAGAACATGCTCAGCCACCGTAAAAGCAGATTCTTTCAAATATGATAACACATTTATCACAGTAATGACGCTATTGCAAAAGCCCGACAGCTGCTTCAGCAAGGCCAGTTTTAGCTTATCACTGATATGTCATATTGGTTTCTGTCAGCTGATAAGTGACAACAAATAGCAGCACAGAACGCCAAAGAAATCAAGTCAGCGATCAAGGCTTTTATGTGTGAGAGCTGAAGTTTAACGTATCTACCACGCTGGTTACTTGTTAGCTCAGACATGCGTTGAAGTGTTTGTCAGCATTATTCGGGGTTGTTCTGTCTCTGTGTTGTCTCTGACTCCTCACTGAGTGTCTCTTTTCAGGACAGCAGCTGTTTTCATATGAGTTTTTCCTGTCCTCCATTTCGTCCGCATGAAAGTTTGAAGCCGTCAAAACATTTCACACGGGCCGGACACTTATCGGAGCGGCTGCGTGGCCTGTTGGCTGGGCTCTGTTGAAGAATTTGACGATATTTGTCCTGAAGTCTCAGAGAGCCAGAGAGGGCGTTTAGACTTCTCACCCAGACAGCACTGTCACAAAAGAGTGGAGAAAGAAAAACGGCAAGCGATGCTCGTTTCCAGCAGAACAGCAAAACGACAGAAAACAAATGTCACGAGGAAAGAGAGGAGGGATGACAGAAGAAAAAACCAGTTTGTGTTCTCTGTGACTTCGATGTCGACAAGTATGAATCTGCATTTTCATAAGGAGAAAAAGACCAGCAGAGCAAATGTTTGCAGATTCCGGACAAAGAGGGAAAGTCCACAGATTTCAGATACGAGATGTGTTCTAGGGGTAGTTGAAGGTATTCGTGATGCCACACATGATGCTCGTAGGTAAGTTATTGGTGAAAAATCACTGTTTCTGAAGCTGACATCCTCAGAAGTCTTATGTAGATGTTCTAATCAAAGATTTAAACCAGGACTGTGCTGCAACACTTTTCCTCCACACAGGATTTGATGTGAAAGCAGTCCACCTTGTGAATGAGAGTCCTTACAAGTGTAGCAATACAAACCTGTGCGTGTTTTCCAGAGAGTCAGAAGTAAAGACATTTAGGGAGTTTCAGACCCCCAGACGTCTGTGCAGGCGCTGATATTTCACCTCCAGCCTGCAGCTCACAGAGGCTCACACATGAAAGTTTAATGTCTTAGTCCGAATGTGTTGTGTTGAACCTCCGTCTCCCTGTAGATTATTGATCACCGGCTCTTTTCCTTGTTTGTCGCTCGCCTTCTCTGCTCTCCTGTGACGGCCAAAGTGTTGGAACAAGACCTTTTATCACACATACGAGTCCAGACAGGCCGACGTCCTGCATCCTAATCTGGAGATCAGAGGAAACGGATGCCTGCAGGGGCTCAGTTTTATGTCCAGGTCTGTCCAAAAAAAGATCTCAGGCGATATGAGACACTGTCTGATTCTGATGAAACCTGGAGGGTTGGTCTTGTCTTTGTGGGCATTTTTAAAGCTACACTGGCTGGACTCAAGGGAGGGAGCTGTAAATGAGAAAGTGTAATTTCATTTGTCCACACCCTCGAGAACAACACATCAGCAGGATCTGATTGGCCTTTGGAAATACAATAAGGATTGCTTGTTCGTTGCTACAGCTGCTAACGTTAGCATTGCGTAAACCCACTGTTCACTACCTGCTCAGCAGCACACAGCAGGTGAAAAAAGCATTTAGCAGCTAAAGAGCCACGTTTTCTCCAAGAAGTTGGTGGAGACCAAAAACAGAGCCAAAAGACAATAATAATAAGATTAAGGTAATGGGCCAGTTTTGTGTTTACAGCATGTTGTGCTGCCCTCAAGTGGCCAGAAGTCTTGATAACATGTTAACTCAGCGGCTACAACCAAAACCTGCGTTATGAGTCAATCTCCTCACAGCCCCCTTTATTCTGGGATCAACAGCAGGGCAAGTTCACAATTACACACTTTAATTCACTAAGCAGGAATTAGGGCAGCGGCTTATTCTTCTTTTCATTATCAATTAATTGTGTTTTGACAGTTAAATCTACAACAATTGAAATAATAGGTCATCACGAGCCCAAGGCAGCAGTGTGAATAATTTTCCCAGCAGGACGGCTCGGTTGTCTCCGTCATGTTAATGTGGACGTTTCCTTTCGACCCAATCAGAAACCCTGAACCTTTTCTCAGAGGCTCTTGTGGCCCTGAATGAAGCTGCTGCTTCTCGCCTGTGAAAGACATCAGAGGTTTGGATCTCTTCTCCACTCTCTCCCACACCTCTCAGGATCATGTTGCTGAACAGTTTCCAGTAGATTAGTGAAACAGCCTGATTCAGTGATTAAAAACACTGCTGGTGGGGGGCGCTCATGGGTTAAGAGAGCCCTCCCTTACCATCAATGCATGATTTCATTAAGAAAATGTCATTAAGTGATTCACGAGGTGACAGAGAAGACCAGGCGTGACGGAGGCTGTCGAGTGCACTCTTAAAGTTAGAAGCACCTCCAGAAACCTTTGAGGGTTCTCATAGTGTTTCCTTTAACAACCTTTAACACTTAAAACCAGAGTTGAATGCAGAAGACTCTGATTATGAGTGCAGGCATCTGTGTTTCTGAAAAAGCTATCATTTGACTCGTGGAAAAATACACACTTCACACACTTTCCATAACAGTGTGAAAGTGCAGATCTCGTGCACATTACCGCAGATGTGCACTGAGAATATTTAATTGAATTTACCATAAAAAGATGCTGCTTATAACTTAATCTTGCTTCATAATCATCATATTTTATCATTACCAATAGTGATCCAGTGGATTGTGTCCTGTTTCCATAGATACATCACAAACAAGAGTTATCAATGTTATCAGCTGAGCCAAAACAAAACTTTGCCATGAATGTCATAATAAGTAAGGCTCAGATTGTCCTATCAGCAGGGTTTTCATATGATTGGAGCACTTACACTACATCTGTGTCCATTCATGTACACAACTGAACAACCCAAACTGTCAGATTACATAAAATGTTCTTTGCAGAAAACGCATCCTTCCAGCGTCTTCGATGAAGATGATTTGCTGCTTTTCTATCATGTCATGTTAACTGAACTAATCTTTGAATTTTGGACTGATGCTTGCACGAGACAAGACATCTGAAGACGATGAAGTTTGGACAGATTTTATCCCAAACTCCTCACAGATCGTCATTCCCCCTCAGTTTCGCCGTGCTTTGATTGAATCTCTATACTCATAAAAGCAAAAGTAAAGAACCGTCTTCCTCTCTTTATTCTTCGTGGCTGATTTCACAGATGTGTTTGCTGATTTGTGTGGAGCAGCTGTTGTTGTGTTTGTCGGGAATAAAATCCTGCTCACACTCGGCTGTGTGGCTCATTGTTTCAGACTATAGCTCTGATTTATGTTCGCTCTTCCAGGATGTTTCTTCCTCTTGAGCACCGGGTCCCGTGGTGCTTTTTGGCCTCTGTGGATCTTGGAAGAACCCCCGCGATGAACCCCAGCACTTCAGAGTTTGGATTCAAGGGGGGCGTGAACTAATTAACAACACTGGATGGGAGTTTAATCAGCGTGGGAGCAGTGGGGGGTCACAAGGAGGTTCGTTATCAGGAAGGGGAAAAGGGCGAGCGCCGCCTGTGCTGTGTTTGATTTGGAGGCGATTGTGTGGGTAATCTTCTGGGTAAATGTGTTAAATGTGGAGGGAGATTCCCCTCCTGGCCGTTTTCACGTCGGGAGGGTTCCCCCTGCTGGGATTCAGCGTCTTTGGAAACACGGTGTGACGAACGACCTAATGATCATTTATTGCTGTTTGCATCAAAGTCGACCAAACAACATCTGTTCCTCAGAGCTTGTTGAGAGTTTGCTGTGATGGATGGTTTCTTGAAGCTGTTCTCATGGAGATTAGACAGCATTTTCACTGCTTGTGTGACATTTATGATCTCCACATCATTGGTAAGACAATGAAATAAAAAGAGAATATAAGAGATGTGACGAGGAGCATCCGGAATAGTCTGTGCCAAACATTTGGCTCAGGCCACGTGGTTTTTACAAATGTACCAACTCGTGTTTCACTCATAAGCTTCTTAATTTTTTGGGACAGGAGCAACTAAAGACTGGGAAAGTTATGGAACGCTCCAAAAACACCTGTTTGGATCATTCCACAGGTAAACAGGTTCATTGGTAACAGGTTAGAGCATCATGATTGGGTATGTCCTGGAAAGGCTCAGACTTTATGGTCATTTTGATTCATGTCCACTTAATACTTGTGACAAAAACATACATACAGAAATCTGTGATTGGAGAGAAGCACGGCTTTTCTAACTTAAGCAGAGATCTGTGTTCATGTAGGACATCATCAGTTCTACTGAGAGGCAGACTGAAAAACAGAGTATTGGCTTTCTTTACTCATGTGGATGTTGAAGGAAAACACATGGTGCCTGAACACGATGCAGATACTCTCAGCGTAAACATTTCACAGCTTTTTACATGATAAGTTTCTTATTATGTTAATAGAACAGTAAAATGTATTTCCTGTTGCATCTGCCATGTGTAATGTCATCCTCTCATTTTGTAATTCAGCGATGAAGATCCCTCTTGTGAAGACTTTTCAGACATCCAGCACAGACACGTACAAAACATGCGTTTAATCAGATATAATGTTGAAAACTGCTGTGCAGGAAACAAACTGCTGTTCTGTCGTCCTTCTGATGAAACTTGAACCTGAAAAACAATTTTTACAAATATACAGTGTCCCTTTATTTTGAAATGCTCAAATTTGATTTTTTTCTGGATCCAGTGCCAAATTTAGGTGAACATTTTTGCAGGAAAGAAAGGAGAGATGAGGCGTCCTGGCTTCTCTGCGTCTGACTCTTTCAGTGACGGAGAGCTGCCATTAAAGGCTCAGCTGAAAACACCACACAAGGAGAGATCTTCCCCAAAATTGCGTCGGAGTGCGACCGACAGAGACAGATCTCTCCCCTTTAGGCCTCTACTGTGAATGATAATTAATGGAGCTACGTTCCAGCGCTGCACTGTTGCATGCTGGGTAGGCGGCGAGGCTCCCCATCCATCACTGCTGACATCGGCATTTATCTGGTTAGCGCCGTGCTCGGCTCCATCCAGTCAGCTCGTTGCTGAGGAGGTCAAGGAAACAGGACGAGCGAAAGCAGAGCAGGAGATGAAGGAAAGGAGAATATTGGAGGATGAGGAGTGATGAGCAAGCAGTGTTGTCCTGTGAAGGGACATCAATTCATAAAACACTGATGTTAGAGACACTGAGGTCAAAGACGAGCAGGGACCTTTTTACCAGGCTCCTGAATTAAAGAGCACTGATCTTTGATTTTATGGCTCAGATGTATTTTCTGTAAATAGAAAAGCAAAAGAATTGAGGTTCAGTATTCATGCTTGGCGTTGTATTATTCACCGCGGATGGACAGAGCTCGTCCAGAGCCCCAGGCTGAGCTGGACTGACCGTGATGCACAACTGATCTCCATGAGACCGACAGCAGCAAACACACCACAGTGGCTTTATTTTTCCCCCCAAAGTGAATAAAATTGAGGTTGCCTTGAAAAGAAAGTTCAGCTATCAGTCAAACGAACAGAGACTGTCCCTTAAGACTCAGGCAAATTGCAGGAGTTTCCTTGGAAATGCGTCTGAACAACAGCATGCCAGTAAACACTGGTCAAAACCTGGAGAAGTGGAGGGTTGAAAAGTTTATTTGTGTGAAGTCTGACAGCCAGTTCAGTCAGACACTCATCAGATTGGTGGTATCACAGCTCCAGCCAGCGTTTAGTGTTCTTTCTGTTGTCTGCAGTGGTGTTTCCTCACATGTTTACATACATACATAATTAGTTTACATACACGCACCTGTCATTTCAGGTCCAGGTGCCCCCTCCTGCCCTGCAGTAACCCCCTTTCTCACCTTTCTCATCAGCTGTTCCACCTTTTCCTCATCCTCCTTGCAGTATAAATACTGCCACATTTTCCAGTTTGCTTTCCCTGCCTGATGCCTTATTGGATAAGTTTGCCTGACTTCAGTCAACTTGAACTTTTGTCTTCAGCTGCTTGTCTTTGAGTCATGCTTGTGGGTTCCAGCTGGTGGTTTCCTGAACTTTGACAGCTCTGTGGAGTTGCTTGAAGAATCCCTGTTGGCTTGAACCTTAAAGCCTAACCAGACGTCTGGTCTCCAGCAGCAGGTGTTTTCTGACTTGCGGCCACTCAGTTGGCTGCTTGTACATTTTTTAAGACGATCTGACTCTGAGGTCTGACGAACCATGACTACCTTAAAATCACCTACCATTTCACCTTTTCAGTAGAAACTTGTTGTGAATCATATCTCCTCCAGTTAATAGTTTTTTGCTGGCTAGGTGGGCTGATTCTGGTGCATGAAGACATGATTTGCATTGAGGAGTATTTAGGAGGAAGTTTCACACTTTGTTTGGAGTTTTATTTTCCTCCCAGTGGTGGATTCAGGAGGAGACACAAACACCTGTGAGAGGTCGCAGCAGGCAGATGTCAGGAGGAGGACCTGAAGGAGGGCAGGATGTCCACTGGGAGTCTTCATGGCTTCGACCTCTGACCTTGTCTCACCGCGGTCTGAGACGTGAAACCATGGCGAGCTTCCAACAGCTGTGGAGGCTCAGGACGGTTTCCCCTCTCAGAACACACATGGAGAGAACGAGGTGAATGAGTTCAAGAGCCCTCCGCTTTCAGACCAAAACATTTTCAGCAGCCGTTCATCAGAAAAAAACATTCTTCCTTTGAAGAGAGCTACCCATCATGCACAGGAGTGTTTATTAGCATTTCATAGGACTTTGCAGTGTATCGATAGTCACATATTTGATGGTTATTGGATGCTTTGTTACTGGGCTGCAGGTGTTCATGGCCCCAGTGGATGAATCTTACTTTTGTTGACCGTCTTTCCAACCTTTGGTTTGACGCCACCACCAGGCTAACATTTCCACTTGTGCGCAGTGCTCGGCATTGTTTGGCCTTTTTATTGATAATTGTGCTGAGACAGCACTTGAACTCTGCTACTTGATATTTAACTTCGAGAAACATAAACTTGCTTTTCTTCAAAACCACTTTTAATCTAACAAGAGAAGCCGAAGTTCTCAAATGTTAAATGTTGTGCGAACCCAAGGAAAATCCAAAACTGTCACTCACAAGGAGACAAGCAGCTTTTTAGGTTCTGCTGCACTTTGTAGTCAATTGTTTGCTTCCATGTTTTTCCCTGTTTGGAGAGAAAATAAAACCGTAGCAGTAAAAGCTTTACAGTGTCTGTCCTTAAACGCATCACACCCCTGTGGCTTCTCAGTCCGTGACAAAGGAAGAGGACATAGGGTGATGGCATCCACTTAAGCCTGCGGTGAGGAGTTCATATCGGGCCACCTCAAGGGGGAAGGAGCAGAGAGAGGAGATAGAGGACGAGAAAACGTGAGATGGAAGAAGAACGGGGTGACCTCTAATTAGCCTGTTGCAAGGAGGTCAGGGGAAAGAGGTGAAAACGAGTCGAGCAAGGAGACGACGGGTGAGGAGGTGAAGCTATCTCGTTAGCCTGCAGCTAAGAGGTGAAAGTCGGCTGCTGACAGGAAAGAGGAGGGCGTGTGCCTCTGCCTGTCACACAAGCTGCACTCTTCCTGCTTTTTTATCAGGTTAGCTGAAGCTCAGAGCAAGCATGTGAATCAAATGCTTCACTATTAACATTTTAATGTAGTCGCAAGGATCAAACAAGTACTTTCACATTTATACTCTAAGTGCTGCTTTTACTGCTTGTACTTTTACTTCATTAGGATTTCTCTCGCAGGACTCAGGATGGGTTCAGTGTATGTTAACTGTCGTCGTGGATTTCTCAGTCATGTGAGAGGACAGCTCTCACAGCACGCCGGAGTATGAAGGTTAAAAAGTGGAAAGAACGGGTGTGGAGGTGGAAACAACCTCTCGGCCAAAGGTCATCTCCACCGCCGGAGGGGAGGAGGAGAGAACAAGTGAAATGATGAGTGACAAATGGAGCAGGGCGAGGAGGTGACACTATCAGGTTAGCGCTGTGAGACGGGATGAAGAGTGACGGTGAAACAGGGTAAACAGGGCCAACGGAGGAGCAGCAGAAAGGGGGAGAAACATGGAGAAGCTGTCAGCGTGGAGATGACTCACTGTTAGAAGGTCATCGCTATCAGATGAGAGAGGACCAGGAGAGTGATGGATGGAGCTGGACGAGGAGGTGAAGAGCAGGAGAGGAGAGGAGCCCGGAGGAGGAGGAGGAGGCGACGCTGTCGGGTTGATTCGCCGCTCAAAGGAAAATGAGAAAAAGGAAGTGAGATTTTGAGGGAGTGGAGAGGTGATCAGGTTAGCAATGAGGTGAGGAGATGTGACAGCAAGAGGAGGAGGACGAGACGCAAAAGCAGGAGAAAAAAGGAGGATGTGACAGTGTGGTTGGCAGATAAAGTGAAAACATTTGGACCAAAAACAACCAACTGCAGCCTGAAACAGTCGAATTTGCTGGCGGCTGCAGAGGAAGAAGTGCTGACTGGTGAAGTCAGATCCGTCCATCCCTTTCAGCCGCTGTCCATACTTCAGTTCAGTCCTTCAGAAATGGATCAGACCAGAGAATCAGATGAAAGAGGAGAAAATTCACCCTGTGAGGAAGTGAATTACACTCATGCTGGTGTAACAGCACATATCCTCCTCTCTGATTCGGCTCTTCCAGCTCCTGCTCTCATCTGGTCGCCTCCAAGCAGCAGATTCATCTGATGGAAACCTCTCACTCCTCTGATATACAGTTCACCTCCTGAGGATTCAAAGGAGGACGTTTCTTCATCTTTTCCTCTTTACTGTGTGTTCAGACTGAAAAGGGCAGCGTTAGTGTGGGCGTGTTGCTTCAGGTACATGAGATTCAGTCAGTAAATTCAGGTGCATCTCTGAGTTTGAACGCTCCGGAAATCTTAAATATTCTTCTATAACATAAAATTTTTCTGACTCATTAAGCTTGTTTAATCCAAACTCAAACTTCTTCCAAGGTGCTTGTAATGTGACGTAAAGTGTTGCTGGAGGTTTGACCTCTTCAGTGCTTTTCACTGAAACAGTTTATTTATTTATTGCTAAACAACAACAATAATTTCTTGTCTTCACTGAGTGGATGGATAAACTGTAAACTCTGTGTCGGGAAATGGGATGATGTATTAATCATACGCTTGGTGTTGGACCTGCGACTCGTCCTGTCTGCCCGTCCCAGGATTTTTGGATAATGGAGTCGTTCAAATTCATCCTCCGGTTTGCTTCATCAGAGGCTGGCGATGCAGCAAAACTTGAAGATCAGATGGCTGAGAGGAGGAGGAGCTTTATAATGAATCACATAAAGATAACAGCATTAAGTGGAGAGAGGTGAAAGTCGGGGGGAGGAGGGGGAGGAGGTGACATCAGGGAGACAGGAGGAAGAAAGAAAGCCTTGTTAGCTTTGACAGGAGAGGCTTTCAGAGCAACTGAGGAAGAGGATTCAAACAGTCTTATGGGTCAGTGTGGAAACCGAATTCAAACTCAACGCTGTTTGAAATCCATTTAATCATTGTTCAGCAGCTGATTGGTCTCGTTGCTTCAGGTGGACCCAATTAGTCCCCAGAGTGTAGCAGAGCAAAGACTGAGTAATTATAAGGATTTCTGCTAAATTAGGCGACTTCAGCGGCAGTTGGCAGGTCACCAGCCGAAGGTCCTACTACAGTTCGGTTTCTACCTGGCTGACAGAAAGTGTCAGGCAGCTCGTTAATGAAATTCATTTAGCAAGTCACCAACCGCTCAGTCCTGGTTCTACAGAAGGTCGCAGAGTGGGGACAGTGTGTTGAAGGTACAGTATGTGAGAACTGGCCACCTGTCAAAGGCCACTTCAAACAGATAGGGGGCAGCATTTCGCCAGAGTAAGCGCTAACTGCTGCTGACTGTGCTCTTCGCTGTGTCTGTCTTTAGCTGTAGCCACTAGCTGCCATTAGCCGCTCAGCTTAGTTAGCCATGCAGCTAGTGGCACTGTTAGCATTTTGTTGGTGTTTACAGATGGGACAGCACCCTCCCATGGTTGGATCAGGACCGAATACAGCCTCCGAGACCAAAGGAGGACAGTTTGACGACAGGGACAACAGTACCGGCGTCAGCGGCTCTGACCAGACGTCTGACTCCAGAGACCATATTTCTCATTTCTAATGAACGTGGAGATTTGACTTATCAGGTAAAGAATAATATCCCCCTCTGGACAAGCTCTCCGAATGTTATTTACTGTGACATTATTTACTGTACATCTAAATGTGCTGTCTCACACACACACTCACACACACGTATGTAACGTGACAGGTAAGGAAATACACACACTCAGTATTCAAGCCGCATTATTTGTATGCACAAATAAAAACCAGCACTTGTAGAGATGGAATTTAGATGGAATTTATTTCCATGCATATGAAAGGCAATGCATATATAGGCACCCACACAAACAAATAAATATGGACATAAAAACAAAGCACATTTAAGCAGCACACATACATGCATATTTACAAGTACACAAGACACATAAATATTCAAATATTTAGCAAGTGTTTGTGCACAAATACACAAACACATGAGCCTCCATATATAAATGCTTATTATATGAATTATATAAATTCATATCCAGCTTGAAAATGCTCATTTGGAGCAGACAAGTAGAAGAAAGTTCAGTTTTACAGTTTGTCCTGATACCTGAGACTGAAGACATGATGTTTGAGCCTGGAGAGAAAAAACCTCCAGCTTCAGTTCGTTTCTCCGTGTCGTTCAAGCGCTCATCAACCAATCAGAACGAGCCCCACGGCCATTTGAAAGTGGCTTTTTAAATTATTTTCTTGTCATTTTTCACAGACGAGGTGTTTATGTGAATCAGGCTGCTGCAGAACCATAAAGTCTATCTGATGGAGACGCTCTCTGAAAATGTCTTTCTGCAGGTCGTCCCGTGTTTGAGCCGAGGGACAGTTTTTGTTTCGCTGTTTTTATTTTCATCAGCAGAATCCGTCTTTTACGGTATAGCATTTTTAATAAAGGAAGAAAAAAAACACATTTTTCTTTTTTTATGTGGATATTAGCAAATATCGTTATGAGTTAAAATTATTAACACTCAAAGTATTTCTACCTCCAAACTGTACTCAGCTGAAGTACTTCAGTACATTTATTTACTTGGAAGG